>NC_069502.1:1027757143-1027952143 GCF_027579735.1 Bombina bombina
ATTCAAAAGAGGGACACCCCCCCGCAAAAAAAATATATGTGGGCGGGGCTTAAAAATTCATAAGGCCAAAGTAATATAAATAAAAATTTTAATAAATTCATAGATTTTAATACACTTAGGCAGCAAATCAAACAAAGGCTCAAACCATTGGTATGGCTATGTGAGCTATGTATTTAATTATCCTTTGCACAGACATTGCTAAATATTTTTATCTTAATTGGACATTTAATAATAAATTCTTTAAAACTGCTCTCTGCATTCCCCATTAATATTCTAAATTCTGGCCTTTAAAGTCAGCAAAAATGCACAGTAGCACACTACATAGTATACACTTATACATGCAGATACACACACACTACATAGCATACACTTACACATGCAGATACACACACACACTACATAGCATACACTTATACATGCAGATACACACACACTACATAGCATACACTTACACATGAAGATATACACACTACATAGCATACACTTACACATGAATATACACACACACTACATAGCATACACTTATACAGGCAGACACACACACATTACATAGCATACACTTATACATGCAGCATACACTTATACATGCAGATACAAAGACACTACATAGTATACACTTATACATGCAGATACACACACACTACATAGCTTACACTTATACATGCAGATACACACACACTACATAGCTTACACTTATACATGCAGATACACACACTACATAGCATACACTTATACATGCAGATACACAGACACTACATAGTATACACTTATACATGCAGATAAACACACACTGCATAGCTTACATTTATACATGCAGACACACACACACTACATAGCATAAACTTATACATACAGATACACACACACTACATAGCATACACTTATACATACAGATACACACTTATACATGCAGATACACACTTATACATGCAGATACACATACACACACTACATAGCTTACATTTATACATGCACACACACACTACATAGCATAAACTTATACATACAGATACACACACACACTACATAGCTTACATTTATACATGCAGACACACACACACTACATAGCATAAACCTGTACATACAGATACACACTCACAGTTATGGATACAGATAGACACAAACACTACATCATATATGGGTATTTGTAATTAATTGTATGGGGTCCTGGGGTTGGCAAGCACATTAGCTGGCAGTCTGCGGCTGCCACTGTTTGTTACCCTGGTATTAGCACTGCTCATTGTATAAAACTGAAGGCATGCTAGTATTATCATCAGGGGTTAGACATCATCACTACCAGAGGTAGGTTAGAGAGGTCACCATTACCCGTGGTCAGAGTGTATACAGCCTTCTTACTCCTGCTTAACCCACACACCATTCCTTTTTCACAGGGAATCTAACAGGTATCTAACCCTGTGAGAGCAAAGACAGCTGCTTCTGAGTATGGGCCCAATAGAATTAAAAAAATAATAATTTTTTTTTTTTTTTTAAATGCCTGGGGCAAATTGGGACAGATGGCTAGCAAGTCGGGACAGAGGGACAGACCCCTAAAATCGGGACTGTCCCGCGAAAATCGGGACAGTTGGGGGGTATGCACCCTGTTATCAGTAAAAAGGCTTAAATGTTTAGTAATTTATAAAATCCATTTAACCCCTTAGTGACCAGACCATTTTTCAATTTTCTTACAGTTAAGGACCTTTCTGCGTTGTGTTTGTGTCTAGCTGTAATTTTCCTCGTACTCATTTACTGTACCCACACATATTATATACCGTTTTTCTCGCCATTAAATTGACTTTCTAAAGATACCATTATTTTAATCATATCTTATAATTTACTATAATTTTGTTTTATAAAATATGATGAAAAAAATGGAAAAAAACACACTTTTTCTAACTTTGACCCCCAAAATCTGCTACACATCTACAACCACCAAATAACACCCATGCTAAATAGTTTCTAAATTTTGTCCTGAGTTTAGAAATACCAAATGTTTACATGTTCTTTACTTTTTTGCAAGTTATAGGGAAATAAGTACAAATAGCACTGCTATTTCCAAACCATTTTTTTTTTGTTGTTGTTAAATTAGCGTTTGTAACACTGATATGTGTCAGGAATCCCTGAATAACCCTTCAATTGTATATATATTTCTTTTGTAGACAACCCAAAGTATTGCTCTAGGCCCATTTTGGTATATTTCATGCCACCATTTCACCGCCAAATGCGATCAAATAAAAAAAATTGTTCACTAACTTTAGGATTTTCACTGAAATTATTTACAAACAGCTTGTGCAATTATGGCACAAATGGTTGTAAATGCTTCTCTAGGGTCCCCTTTGTTCAGAAATAGCAGACATATATGGCTTTGGCATTGCTTTTTGGTAATTATAAGGCTGCTAAATGCCGCTGCACAACACACTTGTATTATGCCCAGCAGTGAAGGGGTTAATTAGGAAGCTTGTAGGGTTAATTTTAGCTTTAGTGTAGAGATCAGACCTCCTACTTGACATATCCCACCCCCTGATACCTCCTTGACCTCCCTTAAACAGCTCTCTTCCCTTCCCCACCTCACAGTAGTCACCGCCGTCTTAAGTACTGGCAGATAGTCTACTAGTACTAAAATTTTTTTTTATTTTATATATAGTTTTTTTTATTTTTAATTTATTCTGCAGTGTTGGATCCCCCCCCCTTAGCCCCCAACCTTCCTGATCGCACTAAACAGCTCTCTAACCCTCCTTCCCTCTACCTTTTTGCCATTTTTAGCAAATAAAGCCAATTTTCTGTAGTGTAGCTGCCCCCCCCTCAGTAGCCTACCACCCTTCCCCTTCCAGATCCCACTCTTAAAATGTATTCACCCCCCTTTCCCTTTCCCTACATCCCATACAATTCCGCTACGGCCCACCTCCCCGCAAGCTCCCAACCACTGAGGATGTGCCAGGCACAGCCTTGGTTGTTAAGGGGTTAATAAAGATTATTTAAAAAAAAATACAAAAAACTTAAAAGGGCTCAGGTTTTAGAAATATATATATATATATATATATATATATATATATATATATATAAAAATATATATGTGTGTGTGTGTAGGTATCCAGTTTGGCTTTGCATACTTTCTATAACCAGTGGTAGTCAGAGATTTATTTAGCTCACAGATGACTCCAACTCATGTTTCTTCATTCATAATAACATTTTTATTTCAAACATGTTCTTATGAATGAAGAAACATGAGTTGGAGGCATCTGTGAGATATATATATATATATATATATATATATATATATATATATATATATATATATATATATAAACACAGTATCTCACAAAAGTGATTACACCCCTCACATTTTTGTAACTATTTTATTATATCTTTTCATGTGACAACCCTGAAGAGATGACACTTTGCTACAATGTAAAGAACTGAGTTTACAGCCTGTATACCAGTGTAAATTTGCTGTCCACTCAAAATAACTCAACACAGAGCCATTAATGTCTAAACTGTTGTCAACAAAAAGTGAGTACATCTCTTTGGAAATGTCCAAATTGGGCCAGAAGTGTCGATATTTTGTATGGCCATAATTATTTTCCAGCACTGCCTTAACCCTCTTAGGCATGGAGTTCACCAGAGCTTCACAGGTTGCCACTGGAGTCCTCTTCCACTCCTCCATGACAACATCACAGAGCTGGTGGATGTTAGAGACCTTGCGCTCCCCCACCTTCCGTTTGAGGATGCCCTACAGATGCTCAATAGGGTTTAGGTCTGGAGACATGCTTGGCCAGTCTTTACCCTCAGCTTCTTTAGCAAGGCAGTGGTCATCTTGGAGGTATGTTTGGGGTCGTTATCATGTTGGAATACTGCCCTGCGGCCTAGTCTCTGAAGGGAGGGGATTATGCTCTGCTTCAGTATGTCACAGTACATGTTGGCATTCATGGTTCCTTCAATGAACTGTAGCTCCCCAGTGCCAGCAGCATTCATGCAGGCCCAGACCATGACACTCCCACCACCATGCTTGACTGTAGGCAAGACACACTTGTCTTTGTACTCCTTACCTGGTTGCCGCGACACACGCTTGACACCATCTGAACCAAAAAAAGTTTATCTTGGTCTCATCAGACCACAGGACATGGTTCCAGTAATCCAGTCTGCTTGTCTTCAGCAAACTGTTTGCGGGCTTTCTTGTGCATCATCTTTAGAAGAGGCTTTCTTCTGGGACGAAAGCAATGCAGACCATTTTGATGCAGTGTGTGGCATATGGTCTGAGCACAGACAGGCTGACCCCCCACCCCTTAAACCTCTGCAGCAATGCTGGCAGGACTCATGTCTATTTCCCAAACACAACCTCTGGATATGATGCTGAGCACGTGCACTCAACTTCTTTGGCCGAACATGGCGAGGCCTGTTCTGAGTGGAATCTGTCCTGTGAAACTGCTGTATGGTCTTCCTCACTGTGCTGCAGCTCAGTTTCAGGGTCTTGGCAATCTTCTTATAGCCTAGGCCATCTTTATGTAGAGCAACAATTCTTTTTTTCAGATCCTCAGAGAGTTCTTTGCCATGAGGTGCCATGTTGAACTTCAATTGACCAGTATGAGAGAGTGTGAGAGCGATAACATCAAATTTAAAACACCTTGTAACACTAACAAGTCACATTATACCGGGGAGGGAAATGGCTTATTGGGCGCAATTTGGACATTTCTAATTAGGGGTGCACTCACTTTTGTTGCCAATGGTTTAGACACAGAATAGATGATGCATAGTATATTCACTCACAGAACCATAGGTACTGCACTTTCAGATAGTGTGAAGGCGTAACGGTCATATGTATACTTATCCACATGCAGGGTTCCAAAAGGCAAGGAATCTGTACAAGCCACAGAGGGTAATTGCGGTGAAGAGGGGATCACCAAACAGGTGAAGTAGCGACAAACCAACGCATCCCTGTGCGTGATTCACTCCGCTCTCATGGTCGCAAGGAGCTTCTTTCGGGTTGTGACGTAACCCCGTAAAGGATGCTTTTTATTGGATACAAATGTCACATGGGCTCAGTAAAATACTGAAATTTCTTAAAGGAACATTACAGAGTTACACTAAAGCCAACACTTATGCGGTCTGCATATTATGCCTTTTCTCTTTATATTTCAGTAATCCAAAACAGCGTCTCTTGCAACCTAATTTTAACAGGGTATCATGGATAAAAACAATAGACTTTTTATGCAATACTACCATAATTGGTTTTATACATTAGTAACATCAAAACGTTACATTAATATAGTGTTACATATATTCAAATAAAACAGGGGCAAATTAATTGTATCTGGTACTCGAAAATATCTAACACAATATACATCAGATGAACACAAAAAAATATTCACAGACTGTTGAGACCTCAATGGAGGGAAGCAGACATACTGCTTATTGTACATGAACAGTTGGAAATATATAAATTTACAGAAAAGTTAATTTAGAAAGGAGGCAAACTCCAATTTTTCATTCAACCCGTTAGGGGACAAAGTCTTAAGGTTATACATCCATCTTGTTTCTTTTTGCAAAAGGATTTTATCAATGTTTCCTCCTCTTCTACTAGACTTTACTGACTCAATGCCAACAAAAAAGTTAAATCATAAATTTTAGACTTGTGGTACTGTGCAAAATGTCTTGCAACTGGACTGTCAATATTAAATTCTTTTATATCATCTCAATGTTCTGTTATACGTGAACGGAATTCCATATAGGTCTTTCCTATATAGAAAAATGAACATGATAAAAGATATATCACACCTGTAGTAGAACAGTTAATAAAATATTTAATTTTGTAAACTTTGTGAGTACTAGTTTCAAAAGCTTTAGTCTTTTTGACAAATTGACAGCAAACACAGTGATTACAGGGGGAACAGCCTACAATTTTTTGGGAATGTGTTTCTAACCAATTAATACTTTTAACTTGGTTAAATTCACTTTTGACTAGAAAGTCTTTGATTACTAGCCCTCCGTGCCAACATAAGGGGGTAATCGCCTACATATTCTTGCAAAACAGGATCTAAAGACAGCAAATGCCAGTTATTTTGCAGAATAGCTCTTATTTTCCCCCAATGGGAATTCAATTTCATAATAAATCTAATCTTGGTGTCAACAATAGCAATATTAGATTGTTTGTTTTGGAAAAGAAGATCCCTTCTTTTCTTGTTTCTAGCCTTGAAGAGGGCTCTTTTTACACATCTCCTAGAGGAGCCCCGTTCATGGAACCTACCAACCATCTCAACAGCCGGTTTGTTGAAAGTATAGTCATCTGTACAGATCCTACGTAATCTTAGGAATTGCCCATATGGGATACAATTTTTGAGGTTTTCTGGATGGTGATTAGATACCAACAAAAGGCTGTAAGATGCAGTAGGCTTCCGATATACCTCAGTTACAATAGCATTTTCTCTTTTACTAATAAGCAGATCAAGAAAGCTAATGCTCTTACAATCATAGTTACAGGTTAGAAATATATTTAAATCATTCCAATTAAGGATGGACACAAAATTCAAAAGTGCCTGCTCTGTTCCCTCCCACAGAATCAAAATATCGTCCACATATATCATATATATATACATACATACACACACCAGCCACTTTATGAGGTACACCGGTTCAATTGCTTGGTAATACAAATTTCTAATCAGTCAATCAAATGGCAGCAACTCAATTCATTTAGGCATCTAGATGTGGTGAAGACAACATGCTGAAGTTCAAACCGAGCATCAGAATAGGGAAGAAAAGGGATTTAAGTGACTTTGAACGTGGCATGTTTGCTGGTGCCAGATGAGCTGGTTTGAGTATTTCAAAAACTGCTGATCTACTAGGATTTTCATGTACAACCATCCAAACCGGTACTAGCAAGGTGTACCTAATAAAGTGGCCGGTGAGTGTATACACATACATTCATACACACAAACAAAGACACAGATATGTGTGTGGGCGGGCCTATACCACTGTGCCAAAGACATGCCCCTCTTCTGTTAGCTGGCCTATCACAGAGAAATACAAAGGAGTATGGATTCTAATAAAATGGCCATTAGGACCCAGCTGAATCAAATTGATACGACCACTCTTATAGTGTTCAAAAACTATACTAAAAAAATTATAGATAGAACGTTAATAGATTCTACTCATTAACATTTTTATAAAATTACCTTAAGCTGCTCATAACAAGATCAAAAGTGTTCTCTTTGAAAGGAAGGAATTCTTCATCAGCTATTACATTGATAGTTGGAACTTCAGATTGCACTGTATTTTTCTGTAATTAAAGAGAACAAGAAAAAAATAAAATATATGACATCAAAGCATACATAATTGATTTTATTATCTCAGTGATATGTTTCTGATATTAAATAAAAACAATCTTACCAAAGAATTCTCAGACAGATCTGTTTGAAAGAGCTTTTCAACTGTTTCCTGCAGATACAAGTAAAACATTGATATAAATTCTGTTTTTTTTTTATATTTTATTATGTACCTTGAATTACCTATGTCATCAACTTAAAGGGACACTGAACCCAAATTTTTGTCTTTCGTGATTCAGATAGAGGATGCAATTTTAAGCAACTTTCTAATTTACTCCTATTATACATTTTTCTTCGTTCTCTTGCTATCTTTATTTGAAAAAGAAGGAATCTAAGCTAAGGAGCCAGACAATTTTGGTTCAGCCTCTGGACAGCACTTGTTTATTGGTGGGTGAATTTATAAATCAGCAAGAACAACCCAGGTTGTTCACCAAAAACGGGCCAGCATCTAAACTTACATTCTTGCTTTTCAAATAAAGATACCAAGAGAATGAAGAAAAAATTGATAATAGGAGTAAAATAGAAAGTTGCATGCTCTATCTGAATCACGAAAGAAAAAAAATTGGGTTCAGCTTGCCTTTTAAAAGGACCAGTAAACACAGTAGATTTGCATAATCAACAATAGCAAGAAAACAAGGATTAGAAATTAGCAATAGCACTTAAACTTCAAATGAGTAGTAGATTTTTTTCTGACAATTTTAAAAGTTATGTCTATTTCCACTCCCACTGTACCATGTGACAGCCATCAGCCAATCACAAATGCATACACGTACCATGTGACAGACATCAGCCAATCACAACTGCATATACGTTTATTCTGTGAATTCTTGCACATGATCAGTGGGAGCTGGTGACTGAAAAAGTTTAAATATGAAAAGACTGCACATTTTGTTAATGGAAGAAAATTGTTAAGTTGTTTAAAATTGCATGCTCTATCTGAATCATGAAAATTTAATTTTGACTTGAGTGTCCCTTTAAACACCTCAAAATATAGATATAAATTGTTTAATTACGTAATTAATTATGTATTAAAACAACTTGTACTTTCATTATTTATTTTGCTCTTATTTCCTGTATTTGAAATCTGAATATTGTGGGCTTTCCAATTCATATTAAACATGCAAGTGCAGACACAGCTCTGTTCCACACAGTCATTGGTTGCACACTCTAGTAAGTCATTTATAGCCGTTCTTAACTGGCCTCATTGTAACCTAAGTTACAATATGGCGGCGTCCTCTGCTTTATGAACATTAACTTTACCCTAATTTTATAATATTTAAACATCTAATATACGGCTAGATTACGAGTTTTGCGGTATGAGTGAAAAAGCAGCGTTAAGGCTCATAACGCTGCTTTTTCACTACCGCTGCTATTACAAGTCTTGCAGGTTTACGGCAACCCACACTTTTTTGTCCTTAACGCAAATTAACTTACTTAATATTACAAGCTTTTTCTGGGAGGCCAAAAAGTGAGTGGTACAGCCTATCCCGCAAGATTCGTAATGCATTCTAAAGTCAGTAGTTATGAGTTTTACGCTACAAAGCTGTAACATAAAACTCATACTAAAGTGCTAAAAATTACACTAACACCCATAAACTACCTATTAGCCCCTAAACCGAGGCCCTCCCGCATCGCAAACACTAAAATAAAATTATTAACCCTAATCTGCCGCTCCCGACATCGCCGCCACTATCAGCCAATAGGATTGAGCTCGCATTCTGATTGCATCAGCCAATAGGATTTTTTCACCTTTAATTCCGATTGGCTGATAGAAGATAGAAGATGACGTCTGGAGGAAGATAGAAGATGCCGTCTGGATGAACACTTCTGCCAGCTTGGATGAAGACTTCTCCCGGCTTCGTTGAGGACTTCTTGCCGCTTCGCTGAGGACTTCTCCCAGCTTCATTGAGGATGGATGTCCAGTCTTCAAAACTGTAAGTGGATCTTCGGGGGTTAGTGTTAGGTTTTTTTTTAAGGGTTTATTGGGTGGGTTTTAGTTTTAGATTAGGGTTTGGGCAATAGAAAAAGATCTAAATGCCCTTTTAAGGGCAATGCCCATCCAAATGCCCTTTTCAGGGCAATTGGGAGCTTAGGTTTTTTTAGTTAGGATTTTATTTGGGGGGTTGGTTGTGTGGGTGGTGGGTTTTACTGTTGGGGGGTGTTTGTCATTTGTTTACAGGTAAAAGAGCAGATTTCTTTGGGGCAATGCCCCGCAAAAGGCCCTTTTAAGGGCTATTGGTAGTTTATTGTAGGCTAGGGTTTTTTTTTTATTTTGGGGGGCTTTTTTATTTTGATAGGGCTATTAGATTAGGTGTAATTAGTTTAAATATCTGATAATTTCTTTTTTTATTTTGTGTAATTTAGTGTTTTTTTTTTGTAATTTAGGTAATTGTATTTAATTAATTTATTTAATTGTAGTGTAAGTTATGTTTTATTGTAAGACCGGTTAGGTTTTATTTTACAGGTAAATTTGTATTTATTTTAACTAGGCAGTTAGTAAATAGTTAATAACTATTTAGTAACTATTCTACCTAGTTAAAATAAATACAAACTTGCCTGTAAAATAAAAATAAACCCTAAGCTAGATACAATGTAACTATTAGTTATATTGTAGCTAGCTTAGGGTTTATTTTACAGGTAAGTATTTAGTTTTAAATAGGAATTATTTAGTTAATGATATTCATTTTATTTAGGTTTATTTTAATTATATTTAAGTTAGGGTGTGTTAGGGTTAGGATTAGACTTAGGTTTAGGGGTTAATAAATTTAGTATAGTGGTGGCGATGTTAGGGGCGGCAGATTAGGGATTAATAATATTTAACTAGTGTTTGCGAGGCGGGAGTGCGGCGGTTTAGGGGGTAATATGTTTATTATAGTGGCGGCGATGTGGGGGCGACAGATTAGGGGTTAATAAGTGTAAGATTAGGGGTGTTTAGACTCGGGGTTCATGTTAGGGTGTTAGGTGTAAACATAAAATTTGTTTCCCCATAGGAATCAATGGGGCTGCATTACGGAGCTTTACGCTGCTTTTTTGCAGGTGTTAGACTTTTTTTCAGCCGGCTCTCCCCATTGATGTCTATGGGGAAATCGTGCACAAGCACGTAAAACCAGCTCACCGCAGCTTTCAGCAGCGCTGGTATTGGAGTTCGGTATGGAGCTCAATTTTGCTCTACGCGCACTTCTTGCCTGATAACGCCGGGTTTATGAAAACCTGTAATATCAGCGCTGTAGGAAAGTGAGCGGTGACAATAACGTGCAAGTTAATACCACACCGCTCTTACCGCAAAACTCGTAATCTAGCCGATAATATTTTAAAAACGCATGTGCAAAGTATTCTCAGGATAATCTTTGCTTTGAATGCATCATTCAAGCAAGGATTTATTTAGTGCTTAATGTCCTATTTATATGACAAGGTTTTGTTACTATTTTTGCTTGATGCAAGCGGCTACGGAAATTTGCAATGCTATACAAATAAATGCTAATAATAATAATGCAACAGTTATTAACCCTTTGGTTTCTAGATCTGCAAACTACAGAACACAATATAGTGAACACAATTTACCTCTAGAAATGAATAAGGTCTTGTTACAGCTTGGAATGGAGTGTACGTTCTCAAGGGGTAAGATTACAACACAGAGTACATATAAAATGTAAAACATTAAACACTGCAATATGTTTACGGTACAGGGATATACATGCACTTAAAGCATAGCTCCCAACATCTGCCAGACGATTTCCAGGACGTGGCAGATTAAATGTTTGTGGGTAAAGGCCCACCAGTAATTTGAGGGCAGGGGTACACATGGGAAGGGCGGAGTAATAGGTTATCTGTTAGCATGTCTGGGAGGTAAGTGTCTGGGTGTGTCTGAGCAGGGCTCAGTCAGTTACTTAAAACCAGTAAACAGGTAGGAAGCGAGATGGTTGGGAGGTGTGGCTTAAAAGCTACATGAAATTCAAAGTTATGCTTTCAGACAGAGTAAGCTATTTGGAAAAAAAAAATGCTATTATCACATTTTTTGTCTCTTGTTGAAAAGCATACCAAGGTAGGCTCATGAGCATGCACGTTTTAAGCACTATTAGGCAAGCAGTGCTGCATCTATATTTTTTATACACTTTTGAGCTTAGATGGCAGCACTGATTGCAACAATGTATGAGCCTAAATGCTTATCCCGTTAATACGATTGACACTCAAAATCTTTATCTCCTAAAAGCAACGCCTAATCGCTATCTTACAATTTTCCTCACAATTAACACAAAACAATATGGCGATTTTGTGGGGTTTAGGGATTACATCACAGATTAAATTACATGACACTTTAAATAGTGTGTTGTAATGCTAATATAGGTGACGTCAGCAATTAACCTGTTGTTTTCCAAAACCATAGAGGTATGGGTGTATGTCTTTAATAGAACAGGCATATGTATGTGTTTGACAGGTTACATAGTTTGCTAGTTATTTCATGTATTATTATTTTTTTTTTTTGAGTTTCAACGATTTTTATTGATAATCACAAAAAATACAGAAATAAAGAAAAGAGACACGTGGGATCATATAAATACAGTTATAACTTTCGACAATTTGATACAGATCAAACAATTGCCAGCACCCCACATCACATTAAATAGTTAAAGCCGTAAGAAAAAACCTAGCACCGCCAGTACTGTCATGCAACGTTTTTTAGAAAGGGGAGCATATGCATGCTGGTAGTGCGATGTTAAGGTGCAGTGTGTCAGAGAATCATGCTTCCCGACTATGTCTCCTCTTTCATGTCGTTAAATAGGGGGGGAGAAGGGAACAGAAGATAAAGGGGGGGGTGGGTTGGACATATTAGATTATTCAGAAAAGGTTAAGGGGGGGGGAAGGAGTGCTACGCAAATTGAGAAAGTAGTGGGAGTGACTACTGCGCTGTTAATATCAGGGCCAATCTCATTTAAAGTTTAAAGCCGTCCCATAGGTCCAACATCTCTTGGTGGTTCTCTTGCTTGTCAGATTTTAAAAAGTGGAAGCGTTCTAATCTCAACAAGTCATAAGTCTGGGTATGCCATTCTTGTAGTGAAGGGGGAGTGCTAGACTTCGAATGTCTAGGAATTAGTTTTTTAGCACTGTTAATCATTATGAGGAGAAGTGAGGTTTTAATGTCGTTCTGCAGTTTAGGCATTTCTAGGAACAAGAGAGCATTGAAATTTGGCTTTATGGTAGTGTTAAGAACAGTTGACATAGAATTAAATACTGCTTTACAGTATTTTGTAAGAATAGGGCATGTCCACCAGATGTGGTGCATATTGCCCGTTTGTCCACAGCCCCTCCAGCACCTGTCAGATATGTGTGGTGCAGTTTATGAATTTAAAGTGTACTTCTTGCATAGTGGCAGATGATGAGGTTTTAATCGCTTGCTGGAAAGACCTTTTCCACACTTTTGGCTCCAAAGTCGAGCCAGTCTCTGTGTGCCAAGCCCACACATATGTTGGTAGCGTTAGTTCGTCTGGGAGTAGTAAAGTTTTGTATAAAAGAGAAACTGTGTGCCTAGGCGGCGACAGTTGTGTGCATAGTTTTTCGAAGGGGGTTAGTTTGCGATGTAATATAGATTTGTGTTTGTGTGTTAAAATAAAATGTATAAGTTGGGATCGGTAGAGCCAGTTAGGAAAAAGTGTCTTGTCCCAAAGTTGTAGTTTCTCCAGTGTCATTATTTTACCCATGTATTATTTTTTTACCATTGATTAAGAAGTGTTACTCAGTATTTATACAGTCCTGTTAGCTGTTAAATTAATGACTTTTAAATGTGTTATTACATTTTGAACATTTGAATTGTGATCAGAGAAACAAGACTGGCACACGCTAAAGTATAGGGACATTCTTCACCGATATTAAAATGAAACATTGCTGCCAATAAATAATGACTGATGTGATCCAGTTGACATAGAAAAACGACAATTTGGCAGCTGTTAAAAAGATGATAATTATCAAAAGATAAATTGTGGTCAACCACACTGTTGCAAAACTGCTGCAATATAGTGTCCCAAATACATGGATATGTCTGAACGTACCTATGTATGTTCTTTATCAAAGGATAACAACAATAACAAAGTACATTTCACAATAGAAGTAAATTAAACATTTTTCTCACTTTGTTTGCTCTATCTAAATCATGAATGTTTCATTTTTATTTAACACTAACTTTAGAGTTCCTCTTATAGAAGCCCTTGTATTTAAAATAACCCTTGCATTACATCAAAGCCACATTACTTTATGCTGCTAGATGACTTCTTAATCCGGACTTCCAAACAACAGTCCGTGCAACTAAGCAGAAAACAGACGCTGTTGCACACTTATTAAAGAGACAGTAAACATCTTGAGATTTTAGTATAAAATGTTTAGTTATATGTAGTAAAAAAATGTTGCAATATACTTTCATTATTTATTTTGCCCCATTATTTATTTCCATGTAATTTAGCTGTATGCTCTGCCTGAATCATAAAACAAAAGTGTTGGGTTTCATATCTATTTATTAGATAAGAAAAGAACTAAAAAATGTTTCACTTTATACTAAGATAATAACCATGGATAGAGTTTGGCTCTTGAAAAACAACTGCAGCCAGCAAGATGCGTTTAAAAAAAACAAAAAACTCTGAACTCAATATATTGCTCAATAGCAACACAGGAATGTCTTGTAATTACAAGGTGTTTACTGAACAGTTAAAGGGATAGTCAACACCAGAATTTTTGTTGTTTTAAAAGATAGATAATCCCTTAATTACCAATTCCCCAGTTTTGCATAACCAACAGTTATCATTATACACGTTTTACCTCTGTAATTACCTTGCATCTAAGCCTCAGCAGACTACCCCCTTATTTCAGTTCTTTTGACAGACTTGCATTTTAGCCAATCAGAGCTGTCTCCATGTTAAATTCACGTGTATGAGCTCAATGTTATCTATATGAAACACGTGAACTAATGCCCTCTAGTGGTGAAAAACTATCAAAATGCATTTAGATTAGAGGCGGCCTTCAAGGTCTAAGAAATTAACATATGACCTCCTAGGTTTAGCTTTCAACTAAGAATACCAAGAGAACAAAGCAAAATTGGTGATAAAAGTAAATTGGAAAGTTGTTTACAATTACATGCCCTATTTTAAACATGAAAGTTTTTTTGGACTTGACTGTCCCTTTAAGTAATAAGTTATGCATATTTGTACTAAACTTTGCAAATCTTATTTATATATTAAAAGGACATGATGCCCAAATGTTGAAGCACTTGAGAATGATGCAGCATAGCTGTAAAATGCTGGCTAGATAATATAACATCTCTATTTAAAAAAGGAAAATCTTTTGCCTCAAAAATTCCTAAGTATTCACACCCCACTTTAAAGCCAATCAGAATGCTAGTCCGGAAACTTGCAAGGGAGCATGCATCTGGCCTGTGCAGGCACAGTCATGTTATTTCCCTCCTCAGTTAAAGGAATTTTACTATGAAATCTTGCAAGATTTTAATGAAATCTCATGAGGCCACAGTAAAGCAAAGCATGACCTCAGCAATGAATAAGTTGATTGGCTGTTTTTATTTTTTTTCATTCTGCAACTGGACAGTAGCTTCAGGATAACTGTTCACAGAGCACTTACTCTGGTGAGCTGAAAATTATGTGAAGTAAAATATCTTCCTTTTTTACATAAAGAAGTTCATGTGATAATGTTTGTAGGCTTTGTACAGTTATGTTGCATTACTTTCAATTGATTTAACATATGGGTATATTCTCCCTTTCATTGGCAAAGAAATGTTATGGAAATTCTTAATTAAACTGCCCCTACTCCCCCCTTGAGAGCTTAGCATAACTGTAGGCTTTGTACAATTATGTTGCATTACTTTCAATTGATTTAACATATGGGCATTATCTCCCTTTAATTGGCAAATAAATGTTATGGAAATTCTTAATTAAACTGCCCCCACTCCCCCCTTGAGAGCTTAGCATAACATCATCAGTGACATTACTAGTGATAATACCTTTGATATATAATATAATCTGTACCATCTAATATCAGCAAGATATATTGCCTCAAGATTTGCTCAGTAGCCACATTCCATTGTAAAGGGAATTTAAGCAATCAATCAGGAGGCATGCCCCAGGACTTGCAAGACAGCCAATGCGCATGTGGCATGTTACTTTATTTCCCTCCTCAGTTTAAGGAAGTTTAATACGAAATCTTGTGATGTTTCAGTGAAATACCATGAGATCACAGTAAAGCACTGATGCTAAATGCTAATTGCAGGCTCCTCCTATTGACAGACTCCTGGCCTTATGCTGTATTGATAATGTGCAGGAGAAAAAAGATCCTACTGAGCATGTCAGGTGGTGTCATAACTTACCAACTGGACTGTTGACTATTGCAAAACAAAAAAGCTAAATTGTATGAAATTACTTACAAATAATAAAAGTTATAAACTCTAAATTGCCAAGTGCCATTAGCTCAAGCCAAATAAATATAAACTATTTAAATATAGAAAAAAATTATATTAAGTTTGCACGCACAGATATTATCAATATTTCACTTAAAGGGATAGTATAGTCAAAATTAAACTTTCATGATTCAGATAAAGCATGCAATTTTAAGCTACTTTCTAATTTACTCCTATTATATTTTTTTCTTCGTTCTCTTGGTATCTTTATTTAAAAAAAACTGGAATGTAAGCTTAGAAGCCGGCCCATTTTTGGTTCAGCACCTGAGTAGCACTTGCTGATTGGTGTCTAAATGTAGCCATCCAATCAGCAAGTGCTACCCAAGTGCTGAACCAAAAAGGGGCCGGCTTCTAAGCTTACATTTAAATAAAGATACAAAGAGAACCTAAGAAAAATTGATAATAGGAGTAAATTAGAAAGTTGCTTAAAATTGCACGCTCTATCTGAATCATGAAAAATTATTTTTGAATAGACTATCCCTTTAAGGTCCAAAAAGCAATCTCAAAATATAATGAGACGAGAGAAACAGTTAAAACCGAGAACAAGTAAATATATAACATACCCCGCACAAAGGGGTTGTTATTACTTCTTTTAATATTGTTATGCATTAAAGGATACTCTGTAGCTGAATATTTATATTCATATTTATAGAAATTTTATTTAGAGAGTCATAAATATGTAGTTGGGAATGAATCAAATAGTGATATCTCTCTAACAAAATAGTAATGGATGCCTGGATCACCTATTGTATTGGGAGAAGGGACAGTGACCTGAACTTTACATGTGATTGGTATTCCTTTATGAAATAAAAATGTAAGTTGTTCTTTGGGGAGTCTACAGGACAGGGCTTTTTCGATTTCAGTCGGATACCACCTAGAGAGCAGTTTCGTTTTTGCTTCCACTATAGTAATAGAAGAAGATGTGTGACCCATAATTTTAAAGAAATTGGTCCAGTCTGAATTTGTTATGGAGATAATTTATACTGGCTGTAAGACGGTAGGAAGGCCGCTACTCTGTGAGAAGTTTGCAGGTTGTTGAAAGCAATCCTTAAAAGGGATATAAAACCCAAAAAAATTCTTTCATGATTTAGCTTAATTTAAGCATACCATTAGTAATAAACAGAGAAAACAGGAATATTGTAATATATTGAAAAGCAAGTTGGACAAGGTTGTACCCTACAATAATTCTAACTGAAAATCTGATTATAACCCAGTTTTATCCTTCAGCATTATCTTTAGCGTACGTGTGAATATAATGTAAAAAAGACACCACGCCAATTCCACTATTAGTAACCAACATTCCATACAAAAACAGAATTTATGCTTACCTGATAAATTACTTTCTCCAACGGTGTGTCCGGTCCACGGCGTCATCCATTACTTGTGGGAAATGTTCTCCCCCACAGGGAAAGGCAAGGAGAGCACACAGCAAGAGCTGTCCATATAGCTCCCCCTCTGGCTCCGCCCCCCAGTCATTCGACCGACGGTTAGGAGAAAAAGGAGAAACTATAGGGTGCCGTGGTGACTGTAGTGTATAAAGAAAAAAAATTTCAACCTGATTAAAAAAAAACAGGGCGGGCCGTGGACCGGACACACCATTGGAGAAAGTAATTTATCAGGTAAGCATAAATTCTGTTTTCTCCAACATTGGTGTGTCCGGTCCACGGCGTCATCCATTACTTGTGGGAACCAATACCAAAGCTTTAGGACACGGATGAAGGGAGGGAGCAAATCAGGTTACCTAAACAGAAGGCACCACGGCTTGCAAAACCTTTCTCCCAAAAACAGCCTCCGAAGAAGCAAAAATATCAAATTTGGAGAATTTGGCAAAAGTGTGCAGAGAAGACCAAGTCGCTGCCTTACATATCTGGTCAACAGAAGCCTCGTTCTTATAGGCCCATGTGGAAGCCACAGCCCTAGTAGAGTGAGCTGTGATATGGTCAGGAGGCTGCCGTCCGGCAGTCTCATAAGCCAAGCAGATAATGCTTTTCAGCCAGAAAGAGAGAGAGGTAGCAGTAGCTTTTTGACCTCTCCTCTTACCAGAGTAAACGACAAACAAGGATGAGGTTTGTCTAAAATCTTTTGTTGCTTCTAAATAGAACTTTAAAGCACGAACAACATCTAAATTGTGTAATAAACGTTCCTTCTTTGAAACTGGATTCGGACACAAAGAAGGAACAACTATTTCCTGGTTGATGTTCTCGTTGGAAACAACTTTTGGAAGAAAACCAGGCTTAGTACGCAAAACAACCTTATCTGAATGGAACACCAGATAGGGTGAATCACACTGCAAAGCAGATAATTCAGAAACTCTTCTAGCAGAAGAAATAGCAACCAAAAACAGAACTTTCCAAGATAGTAACTTAATATCTATGGAATGTAAAGGTTCAAACGGAACCCCTTGAAGAACTGAAAGAACTAAATTTAGACTCCAAGGAGGAGTCATGGGTCTGTAAACAGGCTTGATTCTAACCAAAGCCTGAACAAAAACTTGTACATCTGGCAAAGCTGCCAGTCGTTTGTGCAACAAGACGGATAATGCAGAAATCTGTCCTTTTAGAGAACTAGCTGACAATCCTTTATCCAAACCTTCTTGGAGAAAGGAGAGAATCTTTGGAATTTTAATCTTACTCCAGGAGAATCCTTTGGATTCACACCAACAGATATATTTTTTCCATATTTTATGGTAAATCCTTCTAGTCACAGGTTTTCTGGCTTGGACCAGAGTATCAATCACAGAATTTGAAAACCCACGCTTGGATAAAATCAAGCGTTCAATTTCCAAGCAGTCAGCTGCAGAGAAACTAGATTGGGATGTTCGAATGGACCTTGTACTAGAAGGTCCTGTCTCAAAGGTAGCTTCCATGGTGGAGCCGATGACATATTCACCAGGTCTGCATACCAAGTCCTGCGTGGCCACGCAGGAGCTATCAGAATCACCGAGGCCTTCTCCTGTTTGATCCTGGCTATGAGCCTGGGGAGGAGAGGAAACGGTGGAAACACATATGCTAGGTTGAACGACCAAGGCGCCACTAATGCATCCACTAGAGTCGCCTTGGGATCCCTGGATCTGGACCCGTAGCAAGGAATCTTGAAGTTCTGACGAGACGCCATTAGATCCATGTCTGGAATGCCCCATAATTGGGTTAACTGAACAAAGACCTCCGGATGGAGTTCCCACTCCCCCGGATGGAAAGTCTGACGACTCAAATAGTCCGCCTCCCAGTTGTCTACTCCTGGGATGTGAATAGCAGATAGATGGCAGGAGTGATTCTCTGCCCATTGGATTATCTTGGTTACTTCCTTCATCGCTAGGGAACTCTTTGTTCCCCCCTGATGATTGATGTACGCAACAGTCGTTATGTTGTCCGACTGAAATCTTATGAACCTGGCTTCCGCTAGCTGAGGCCAAGCCAGGAGCGCATTGAATATAGCTCTTAGTTCCAAAATGTTTATCGGGAGAAGCGACTCTTCCCGCGACCATAGGCCCTGAGCTTTCAGAGAGTCCCAGACCGCGCCCCACCCCAAGAGGCTGGCGTCGGTCGTGACGATGACCCACTCCGGTCTGCGGAAACTCATTCCCTGAGACAGGTGATCCTGGGTCAACCACCAGAGAAGTGAGTCCCTGGTTACCTGGTCTACTTGAATTTGGGGAGACAAGTCTGTATAGTCCCCATTCCACTGATTGAGCATGCACAGCTGTAATGGTCTTAGATGAATTCGAGCAAAAGGAACCACATCCATTGCTGCGACCATTAGTCCTATTACTTCCATGCATTGAGCTATGGAGGGTTGAGGAATAGAGTGAAGAACTCGACAAGCTTTTAGAAGCTTTGTCTTTCTGACGTCTGTGAGAAAGATCTTCATTTCCACAGAATCTATTATTGTTCCCAGAAAAGGAACCCTTGTGGACGGTGACAGTGAACTTTTTTCTATGTTCACTTTCCACCCGTGAGATCTGAGAAAAGCCAACACAATGTCTGTATGAGCCCTCGCTTTGGAAAGAGACGACGCTTGGATTAGGATGTCGTCTAGATAAGGTGCTACAGCGATGCCCCTCGGTCTTAGGACCGCTAGAAGGGACCCTAGCACCTTTGTGAAAATTCTGGGAGCGGTGGCTAAACCGAATGGAAGAGCCACAAACTGGTAATGTTTGTCCAGAAAGGCGAACCTCAGGAACTGATGATGAGATTTGTGGATTGGGATATGCAGATACGCATCCTTCAGATCCACGGTAGTCAAAAATTGACCCTGCTGGATTGTTGGTAAGATTGTCCGAATGGTTTCCATCTTGAAGGATGGAACTCTGAGGAACTTGTTTAATATCTTTAAATCCAGAATTGGCCTGAAAGTTCCCTCTTTTTTGGGAACCACAAAGAGGTTTGAGTAAAACCCTAGACCTTGTTCCCCGGAGGGGACTGGGTTTATCACTCCCATCTTTGATAGGTCTCTTACACAATGTAAGAATGCCTGTTTCTTTATCTGGTCTGAAGATAAGCGAGACAGGTGGAACCTTCCCTTTGGAGGAAGTCCCTTGAATTCTAACAGGTATCCCTTGGAAACTATCTCTAGTGCCCAGGGATCCAGAACATCTCTTGCCCAAGCCTGAGCGAAGAGAGATAGTCTGCCCCCTACCAGATCCGGTCCCGGATCGGGGGCTACCCCTTCATGCTGTCTTGGTAGCAGCAGCAGGTTTCTTGGTTTGTTTACCCTTGTTCCAGCCTTGCATGGGCTTCCAACCGGGTTTGGGCTGGGCCGCGTTACCTTCTTGTCTAGCGGCAGTGGAGTTATTAGCCGGTCCGTTCCTGAAATTGCGAAAGGAACGAAAATTAGACTTGTTCTTAGCCTTAAAAGGCCTATCCTGTGGGAGGGCATGGCCCTTACCCCCAGTGATGTCTGAAATAATTTCCTTCAATTCCGGCCCAAAAAGGGTCTTACCCTTGAAAGGAATATTGAGTAACTTAGTCTTGGACGACACGTCTGCCAACCAGGATTTTAGCCAAAGCGCCCTCCGCGCTACTATAGCAAAACCTGAGTTTTTCGCCGCCAATTTCGTTATTTGAAAGGCGGCATCCAATATAAAGGAATTAGCTAACTTTAATGCGTGAATTCTGTCCATGACTTCTTCATAGGAAGTCTCTTTCTGGAGCGACCTTTCTAGTTCTTCGAACCAAAAGGACGCCGCTGAAGTGACAGTAATAACACACGTAGCTGGTTGAAGGATGAACCCTTGCTGAACAAAAATCTTTTTAAGCAATCCTTCCAATTTTTTATCCATAGGATCTTTGAAAGCGCAGCTCTCCTCTATAGGAATAGTTGTGCGCTTCGCTAGTGTTGAAACAGCTCCCTCAACCTTCGGGACCGTTTGCCATGCGTCCCTTCTAGGGTCTACTATGGGAAACATTTTCTTAAATATAGGAGGTGGGGCAAAGGGTACACCTGGCTTCTACCACTCCTTTTCCACTATGTTCGCTACCCTCTTAGGTATTGGAAAAGCGTTGTCGTGCACTGGGACCTCTAAAAATTTGTCCAATTTGCACAACTTCTCTGGTACTACCATGGAATCACAGTCATCCAGAGTAGCTAATACCTCCTTAAGCAAAGCGCGGAGATGTTCTAGCTTAAACTTAAATGCCACTAGATCAGGTTCTGCCTGTTGAGAAATTTTTCCTGAGTCTGAAATTTCACCCTCAGACAGCCCTTCCCTCACAGCCAATTCCGATTGATGTGAGGGTAAAATAGATAAGGCATCGTCAGCGTCTGATTGTTCATCCTTTTTATCTGTATTTAAAACTGAACAATCACGCTTTCTCTGAAAAACTGGCAGTTTGGATAAAAGATTTGCTATAGAATTATCCACTACTGCTGATAATTGTTGCATAGAAATAAGCACTGGCGCGCTAGGTGTCGCCTGCGCGGGCAAAGCTGGTGTAGACACAGAAGGAGAGGATGTAGAGCTACCCCCACTACCTTCATTAGATAAATCATCTTGGGCAACATTATGAAAAATAACAGAGCTGTCCTGATTTTGTTTGGACGCTATGGCGCAATTATCACAAACACTCGAAGGGGGAACCACATTTGTCTCTATACACACAGAACATAGGTTATCTGATGGAACAGACATGTTAAACAGATTTAGGCAGGCAAACAATGCAATAAAAACGATTTTAAACAAAAACGTTACTGTCTCTTTAAATAATAAAATGACACATTTATTTCTGAATGTTCAAAAAACTATGAAGGCAATATCCGATTTTTCTGAAATTTGGACCCCAGTGTCTTAATGCTTGAAGGGGCCTTCCTGACTAGATTTAGGTGTCTAAAACAAGCCAGATCAATAAAAAACGTTCCCAAGTGTATGTGAGCTTATAAAATATTTCAAATGGTATAATATTGTAATAAAAAACAATCGATTTAGCCCCTAACAGTATCTACCAGCATAAAAAACAAAAAGGGGAAGCCTGTTATCTTTTTTGCTGAGGTGAAAGAAAAATGGCTTACCGTTTCCCCTGAGGGGAAAAATGACTGTCATCTAGCATTAGCCTGTGTTGTTAGAAGGAGACTAGTCATACCTGAAGCAGATGAGTCTGAAACTGTTACCCCCAACTGAAGTTCTCTTGTTTCAACAGTCCTGCGTGGTAACAGTAATGGATTTTAGTTACTTGTGCTAAAATCATAGCCCTCTTAAACAGAAATCTTCATCACTTTTCTGTTATAGAGTAAATAGTACAAGCCAGCACTATTTTAAAATAACAAACTCTTGATAGAAGAATAAAAAACTACAACTACACCACAAACTCCTCGCCATCCCCGTGGTAGATGCTACTTGTTCAGAGCGGCAAGGAGAATGACTGGGGGTGGAGCCAGAGGGGGAGCTATATGGACAGCTCTTGCTGTGTGCTCTCCTTGCCTTTCCCTGTGGGGGAGAACATTTCCCACAAGTAATGGATGACGCCGTGGACCGGACACACCAATGTTGGAGAAATAAGTTTGGATGTACTCATTATAAATTATCTGAAATAACTTCCTGAGTGTTTTGTGTGATATAGATAATAGGACAAATGTTAAATTAAAGAAGTTACCTTGACTAGTTAATTATTTTCTGTAATGTAACAAATAATTTGTTGGCAACATAAATATCTATATTTTTACAGAACACAATGCATAGTGTTTTTGTAGAATTAAAAATGGTTCAGAAGTTAGGAAATGTACTTACAAGTAATAAAAAAAAAACCCATATGGTACGCACACAAAATATTATATTATATTTTAGAAGGAAATAACAAATCCCCACACTAACATTAAAATAACCTTTAAAAGAAAAATCAGTCTTAACTTTCCTACTGTACATGCCCATAAATACATAGAAAGCTGACATCAACATTTGTCAAAGTAAAGGTCAGACATTTATCATCAAACTTTATTTCTTAAAAGTAGCCAGGATAACCCCCCCCCACCACTAAAACCCTTTAAAGGGACATGATAGACATTATGATTGCAACATCACTGCTTTCCAGAAAGAGATATTGTATATTTGTCTTAAAGGGACACTGAACCCAAAAATGTTGTGATTCAGATAGAGCATGCGATTTTAAGCAACTTTATAATTTACTCCTATTAACAATTTCTCTTCATTCTCTTGCTATCTTTATTTGAAACATAAAGTCCAGACCCTGGACAGCACTTGTTTATTGGTGGATGAATTTATCCACCAATCAGCAAGGACAACCCAGGTTGTTCTTAAAAAATGGGCCGGCATCTAAACTTACATTCTTGCTTTTCAAATAAAAATACCAAGAGAATGAAGAACATTTGATAATAGGAGTAAATTAGAAAGTTGCTTAAAATTGCATGCTCTATTTGAATCACAAAAGAAAAAATTTGGGTTCAGTGTCCCTTTAATAATATCACAGCTACCTTTAAACAAATTATTCACCAGAACTCAGAAGTATAGCACTAAACTGTGTGTCCATTCTCAGTTGTAGCCATTTGTTATTGGTATACTGTTCTCCTTAAAGGGGCAGTAAACAGTTTGAGACTAATATAAAATAATTGTTTATGTGTAGTAAATAAACTTTTCAGTGTACGTTTATTATTTGCTTTTCCAACTTTTCTGAAAATTAAGAGTTCTCCAAGTCTAGAACCTGGCAGAGCACATGGCAGGCATCACACGCCTAACCCTAAATTTGCCCATTTGCGGGCGAGCGATAATTTAGCGTTCCACTTGTAATCTAGCCCTAAATACATTTTATAGCACAGTATTGAGGTTATTCCCCAGCTCCCTCTAGACATGGGTGCTGCCATGTTGAAATCCGTCATTCACTACATTCCAGTGCTGACCTGTTTGCACATGTGCAGCAACTTTCCTTTCGATACCTGCCGTATAACCAATGTTCCAAAATGGCAGCACCAGTCATTAGAAGGAGGTGCATGAATGTTTTTAGTGTCCCTTTAAGTATACATAAGGAAACAAATAATATAAGCAGACAAGTACTAAATATTTAACAGCTGTTTTATTTAATTACCAACAGTCTGTGTGTGTGTGGGGGGACAGTGAAAGAAAAAAAAAGCAGGGAAAGGAAAGTGAAACAATATATAATTAAGAGTTGACTGGGAAAGAAAATTAAGATTTAAAGTTTATTGACCCAGCAGGTGTATCTTTCTGTTTTGTCATTTGAAATAGCTGCTTTTGTCTGTTGAAACCAACACCTATACTAAAAAATTTAATATTGTAGTATTTGCTATAGAAAAGATGCACATGCCACATAGTCTTGCAGGGAACCCCCGTGACATGAAATGTAGTAATATTGGACATAGTTTTGCTAAGAGAAATTAAACTCTTCTTTGTCTTTTGCCTAGCAACCTGATAGTGAAGGGGCTAGGTGGTGTGATTCATTAATATCCAGGAATGTTACTAGTGTATAAGCTGTTACACTAAGGCCCCCATGTATCAAAAGGCGTGCAAACAGCTTCTAAATGCTTTTCCTGCATACGGATCTGGCCTGTATGTAGCATTACACACTCCGCTAAGTGTGTAATGCCCGCCCCTTCACTCGCGTGACCAATCGCACGAGAGAAGGGACTGTCAATCACGGAGAGAGAAACAAACTCTCTGTGATTTCTGTTCGCCATCCTCAGAGGTGGTGAAGAGTGTAAAGAAGTAGCGGTCTAATGACCGCTTCTTCCTACTTTGTAGGAAGCAGGACTTGCATGTGCGGAACCTGCCTGCAAGGGCTACCAGAGCAGCTTCCGCTGCTTCGTACATGGGAGCCCCCTAGTGTGAGCTTTACGTCTCTTTTGTCTGGTCTGTAAGGAAAAGTTCTGCTAGCAGTAAATAAAAGATCAGGGTTAACGTGTCTAGATATTTGTTCTGGTTTCTTTTATTTTCTTACCTGGTACAAAACCTGTTTGGGCTAAATTTTCACATCAAACTTTTACAGGGTTTACCAATGTCTATATATTTGGTCTGTCTTTGTTTTCTGTACCTCTTTTATTAGAGTAAATGTTTGATGTGAAAAAATAACAGAGACTACCAATAAGGTTTTTGAATTTTGATTTATCCAGTAGAAAGAAATTTGGAAACCGATTTGGGAGGCATATTGGAACCATATTTCATCAGCTCTAAAAATTGAACTTTTAGCTCAAACAAAGCCCCACAAATAAGTTATGTGTAATTTTGCTGCGCACCTGTGACAATAATACAGAAAGAGGCAATGGAACAGGAATGTTTTTTTCTCATAGAAAGAAACCTTGCTTACAAAAAAGAAATGTCAGTAAACGACCTACATGAACTCCCTTTCAAATGGCTGAGCTCTCTCTTCTTGCCCAGTTGATTTATGCTAATGACTTTTGTTTACATAGATTTTTATATAGTCAATACAGCTTGTATTGAAAAATTTAGCATAGTTTGTTGATTTTTAATACCTTAACGATCACCATTGTACCCTGTTCATCAACGGTTGTTCAGATTGCCACCGTAAAGGCATGCAATACTAGCACAGCTTCAGCGCTGTCGGTATGTTGGTCATTATGGGGGTTAACAGACAAGAGCAGCTATTTCAAAAGATATAAAATATTTGTAAATCTGCTATTTGTAAACATGAAACACAAAATTTTCTTTCATGATTCAGAATTACACAATGAAACAAAAAATTTTATTATAAAAAAAATAAATAAACATACTTTTCAAATTCACAAACCTAATAAAGATCCTAGATTACCACAATCATATAGACACACATCCTTGATCAATGTAGGATTATAAAATATTGATGAAGATTCTAGCAAAAAGATTCAAATATATATTCCCGGGAATGATATGGGCCGATCATCTGCTACAAATTTAAGGAAAATCCTTTATGCTATTGAGAAATGCTGTAGAGGGGATACATCTATTCCAGTCTACTGAAAACTTTGGTTTCACAGGCACTTTTTATAATTTTATCAAAAACGTTTATACTGTATCCAAAGCAGATTTACTTATCAATAGACATATATCAATTCTTGTGCACTTACAAAGAGAAACACATCAGGGATATCCCCTCTCCCCCTTACTTTTTAATATAGCCCTTGAGCCTTTATCACAGCTTTTAAATTTAGAGCTAATTTATTAATTACATAACCAAAGAAATATTTAAACAGAATACTCAAGGCTATAGAATTATATGGATTATCCTCCGATTATAAAATTAATCTATCTAACTCTCAAATATTATGTTTTCTTAAACCACAAGAAACTCTCTTATTGGTTTAAAAAGATAGATAATCCCTTTATAACCCATTCCCCAGTTTTGCATAACCAACATTGTTATATTAACATACTTTTTACCTCTGTGATTACCTTGCATCAAAGCCTCTGCAGACTGCCCCCTTGTTTCAATTCTTTTGACAGACTTGCATTTTAGCCAATCAGTGCTGACTCCAATGTAACACCACAGGAGTTAGAACAATGTTATCTATATGGTACACATGAACTAGTGCTGTCTAGTTGTAAACAAACTGTCAAAATGCACTGAAATAAGAGGTGCCCTTCAAGGGCTTAGAAATTAGCATATGAGCCCTACCTAAGTTTAGCTTTCAGCAAAGAATACAAAAGGGAACAAAGTAAATTTGATGATAAAAGTAAAATTGGAGGGGGCGGAGCTAGCCTTTGGAGAGAACGGACGTGTTTTCTAAAGGGCTCCTGCTCGCATTTATATTGTACTTATCTACATTGAAATTCCAGTGAAAATAACTAATACTATTTTACTAAAATATTTGTGATGCCAGTGATAGTACAAGCTGAACAAGATTGAAGAGTGGGAGCTCCAACGCTACGCTCCTTTATGAGCGGTCCTGGAAGCTAGTGGGAGTACCGAGCCGCCATTACCGGGTTCTGTCGTCCTTGCCCTGTTGAGTGGAACAACACAATGGAACACTTATTGAGTCGCAAACCATGTATGTCATGATGATCCCTCTATTCCCTCTATTTTTAGTGAGGTATATTAGATAATGGGTATCATACAAAAGATAAAGTATAGACTTGAGATCTGCTAGTTTTAGTGCTCCTTCAATAGTCTTAAAGAGTATTGCCTTATTCTGAATGCCTACCACTTATGCTATGTGATGTTTTATGTTTCATATTACAAAGAACACTAAAATACACTACACAAGCTCACGTGTGCTTACAAGCTTGTTGAATTAAACATCCGGCTCCTACTTTACGTTAGAGCAGCCTTAGAACAATTTATTCTGGTAGTTAACTGACCACATAGGAGTACGGCTTCCTCAAAGATCTACAAGATTCATATTATAAACCATTTTCTAACTTACAACCATTTATATTGCCAACCCTAGATGTCAGAGGCCCATAAAAGAGCGGCTCTTGTCCGCTGTACCCTCCCCACCCCACACCTCAGTCAACAAACTAGTCCAATATCTCTTTGGTATCTATCTTTACCCTTATATACTACGGGCCAAAAGTGACCATAGAGATGAGCTAATTCACCTCACCTTTACACTTATAGACCAAGTAGGTTCAAGAGAGACCCTCATATACAATGGGGAACATATCCCAAAATATAAAATTGAGGTTTCATTAATGCGTGTCCCACCTTTGTTAGTTATAATCCAGTTGTCTCTATGCTGTATTTATTGTATATATTATTGAAAGCAGGCTACAATACCACTGCATATATGTCTTGAATGTGAGATATAGTTCTTTAGTTTTCACTTGCAGTTATTTTCAGAATCCAGATATGGGCTTATCTCATATTAATGTTATCCACTCATTGGTGTCACACCGCAACAGTTCTTGTATTATATTTGCATTCATCTCATAACCATGCTGGTATTGTATATGGGCATGTTTCATATGTTGTAATCTCTCAAAACCTCAATTAAAATAAATAAATAAAAAAAAGTAAAACTGGAAAGTTTTTTAAAATTGCATGCCCTATCTGAATCATGAAAGTTTAATTTTGACTAAACTGTCCCTTTAACAATTTTTCAACATTCTGTGTTTAACCATCATGGCAGTTTTTGAGCCTCTTGATAAAAGAGCTTCACTCTATGTGGATTTATCACTTTGTTCGGGATCATTGCACATTTATGCATTTATGATATTAAATAAATATTCTAGCATTTCTGTAATCATTACAATTACTTATTTATTATTGTATTGTATAACTTTCTGTTTTTCCTTCAATAAAAAAGTTATAAAAAAAATAAAACTTTTCAATTGTCAAATTGATTTTTTTCCATTTGTATCCATTGGTGAATAGCATACTTAGGTAGGTTCAGAAGCGTGAATATGTGTGAAGTACTACATGGTAGCAGTTTTGCAACAATGACAATGCTATATTTTGTGCAAACACTGCTGCCATCTAGAGCTCAAAAGTGCATAACTGCTGCCATATAGCGCGCTCCAGACAATTCTCCTGAGCCTACTTACCTGCCTTTTAATCAAGGATACCAAGAGAACAAAGTAAATTTGATAATAAAAGTAAAGTGGACAGATTTTAAAACTATACACTATCTGAATAATAAAAAAAAACAAAATTTATGCTTACCTGATAAATTTCTTTCTCTTGTGGTGTATCCAGTCCACGGGTTCATCCATTACTTGTGGGATATTCTCCTTCCCAACAGGAAGTTGCAAGAGGACACCCACAGCAGAGCTGTCTATATAGCTCCTCCCCTAACTGCCACCCCCAGTCATTCGACCGAAGACAAGCAAGAAAAAGGAGAAACTATAGGGTGCAGTGGTGACTGTAGTTTAAAAATAAAAACACCTGCCTTAAACGTGGACAGGGCGGGCCGTGGACTAGATACACCCACAAAAGAAAGAAATTTATCAGTGTAAGCATTAATTTTGTTTTTCTCTTGTAAGGTGTATCCAGTCCACGGGTTCATCCATTACTTGTGGGATACCAATACCAAAGCTACTAGAGACACGGATGAAGGGAGGGACATAGCAGGAACTTAAACGGAAGGCAACCACTGCCTGCAAGACCTTTCTCCCAAAAATAGCCTCCGAGGAAGCAAAAGTAAAATTTGCACATTTGTAGAATTTAGAAAAAGTATGAAGCGAAGACAAATACTGTCCAACAGAGGCACTCAATTTTTAAAAGCCCATGTGGAAGCTACCGCTCTAGTGGAATGAGCTGTAATTCTTTCAGGAGGCTTGCTGGCCAGCAGTCTCATAAGCTAAACGGATTATACTTCTCAGCCAAAAAGAAAGAGAAGATGCCAGAGAGCCTTTTAGGCAATTAATTTTCCTCCCTTTCTGTCCTGAAGTAGACAACAAACAATGCAGATGTTTGAACGAAAATCCTTATTAGCTTGTAAATAAAACTTTAAAGCATGAACCACGTCAAGATTGTGTAATAGACGTTCCTTCTTTGAAGAAGGATTAGGACACAGTGACGGAACTACAATCTCCTGATTGATATTCTTATTAGATACCACCTTAGGAAGAATCCAGGTTTGGTACGCAACACTACCTTATCTGTATGGAATATTAGATAAGGGGAATCACACTGTAAGGCAGATAACTCTGAAACTCTTCGAGCCGAAGAGATAGCTACCAAAAACAGAACTTTCCAAGATAAAAGCTTGATATCTATGGAATGCAGAGGTTCAAACGGAACCCCTTGAAGAACTAAATTTAAACTCCATGGCGGAGCAACAGGTTTAAACACAGGCTTGATTCTAACTAAAGCCTGACAAAACGCCTGAACGTCTGGAACATCTGCCAGACGCTTGTGCAGAAGAATAGACAGAGCAGAAATCTGTCCCTTTAAGGAACTAGCTGACAATCCCTTCTCCAATCCTTCTTGGAGAAAGGATAATATCCTAGGAATCCTGACTTTACTCCATGAGTAACCCTTGGATTCCCACCAATGAAGATATTTACACCATATCTTATGATAGATTTTCCTGGTGACAGGCTTTCGAGCCTGAATTAAGGTATTAATGACCGACTCGGAGAAACCATGTTTTGATAAAATCAAGCGTTCAGTCAGCCGCAGAGAAATTAGATTTGGATATTTGAATGGACCTTGGAGTAGAAGGTCCTGCCTCAGCGGCAGAGTCCATGGTGGAAGGGATGACATGTCCACCAGATCTGCATACCAAGTCCTGCGTGGCCACGCAGGTGCTATCAAAATCACTGAAGCTCTCTTCTGCTTGATCTTGGCAATCAGACGAGGGAGGAGAGGAAATGGTGGGAACACATAAGCCAGGCTGAAGGACCAGGGCACTGCTAGAGCATCTATCAGCGCTGCCTGGGGATCCCTTGACCTGGACCCGTAACAGGGAAGCTTGGCGTTCTGACGAGACCGCCATCAGATCCACTTCTGGTTGCCCCCATGGTTGAATCAGCTGGGCAAAATACCTCCGGATGGAGCTCCCACTCCCCCCCGAATGTAAAGTCTGCCGACTTAGAAAATCCGCCTCCCAGTTCTCTACCTCCTGGGATATGGGATAGCTGAGAGATGGAAAGAGTGAACCTCTGCCCATAGAATTATCTTTGAAATCTCCAACATTGCCAGGAGGCTTTCGTATCCCCCCACTGATGGTTGTTATAGGCTACAGTCATGATATTGTCCGACCTGAAATCTATGAACTTGACCGCAGCTAGTTGAGGCCAAGCCTGAAGAGCAATTGAATATCGCTCTCAGTTCAAGAATGTTTATCGGAAGGAGGGCTTCTCCTGAGTCCACGAACCCTGAGCCCTTCAGGGAGTTCCCAGACTACGCCCCCAGCCCAGAAGGCTGGCATATGTCGTGGACTTTAGTCCACTCTGGCCTGCGGAAACTCATTTCCCCTGGACAGATGGACCCGAGAGAACCACCAGAGAAGAGAATCCTTGGTCTCTTGATCCAGATATAGCAGAGGGGACAAATCTGTGCTAATCCCCATTCACTGATTGAGCATGCAAGTTGCAGTGGTCTGAGATGTAGCGGGCCAACGGAACTATGTCCATTGCCGCTACCATTAGGCCGATTACTTCCGATACACTGAGCACTGACGGCCGAGAAGTGGAATGAAGAGCACGGCAGGAAGTTAGAAGCTTTGATAACCTGACCCTCTGTCAAGAAAATTTTCATTTCTACTGAATCTATCAGTGTTCCTAGGAAGGAAACTCTTGTGAGAGGGGAGAGAGAACTCTTTTCTTCGTTCACCTTCCACCCGTGAGACCTCAGAAAAGCCAGAACAATGTCCGTATGGACTTGGTGATTTGAAAAGGTCGACGCCTGTATCAGAATATCGTCTAGGTAAGGAGCCACTGCTATGCCCCGTGGCCTTAGAACCGCCAGTAGGGACCCTAGAACCTTCGTAAAGATTCTTGGTGCGTGGCTAAACTGAAGGGAAGAGCCACAAACTGGTAATGCCTGTCTAAGAAGGCGAACTGAGGAACTGATGATGATCTCTGTGAATCAGAATGTGGAGATAAGCATCCTTTAAGTCCACGGTAGTCACGGTAATTGTGAGAGATGAAATCTCCCCCTTGAAGTCAGAAGATATCCCTGGGAAACAATTTCTAATGCCCATGGGATCCTGGATGTCTCTTGCCCAAGCCTGGGCGAAGAGAGAGAGTCCTGCCCCCCACTAGATCCGGTCCCGGATCGGGGGGCTACTCCTTCATGCTGTCTTAGAGGCAGCTGCAGGTTTCTTGCCTGCTTCCCTCCTTATTCCAAGCCTGGTTAGGTCTCCAGACTGGTTTGGACTGGGCGAAATTTCCCTCTTGTTTTGCATTAGAGGAAACTGAAGCCTGTCCCCCACTCTTGAAGTTTCGAAAGGAACGAAAATGATTCTGTTTGGTCCTTAACTTATAGGACCTATCCTGAGTAAGGGCGTGACCTTTTCCTCCAGTAATATCAGAAATGATCTCCTTCAGACCGGGGCCCGAATAGGGTCCTGTCCCCTTGAAGGGGATGTTAAGAAGCTTAGACTTTGAAGTACGTCTGCTCGCCAGGACTTAAGCCCATAGCCCCCTACGCGCCAAAATGGCAAAACCTGAATTCTTAGCAGTTCGCTTGGCTAAATGAAAAATGGCGTCAGAAATAAAGGAGTTAGCTAACTTAAGAGCTTTAATCGCTGTCTAGAATTATCGTCTAACGGGGTCTCCACCTGTAGAGCCTCCTCAAGAGACTCAAACCAAAAAGCGCTGCAGCAGTAACTGGGGCAATGCATGCAAGAGGCTGGAGAATAAAACCTTGATGTTTAAAATTTTCTTAGGAGACCCTCCAATTTTTTATCCCATAGGATCTAGGAAAGCACAACTGTCCTTGACGGGATAGTTGTACGCTTAGCTAGGGTGGAGACTACTCCCTCCACCTTAGGAACCGTCTGCCACGAGTCCCGCTATGGTGGCAATCTATGGAAACATCTTTTTAAAAGCAGGGGGGGGAGAGAACGGCACACCTGGTCTATCCCCATTCTTTAGTAATAATTTCCGAAAACCCTTTAGGGACTGGAAAAACATCGGTGTAAACAGGTCCTGCAAAGTATTTGTCAGTTTTACACAATTTCTCTGGAACCACAATGGGGTCACAGTCATACCAGAGTCGCTAAAACCTCCCTAAGCAATAAGCGGAGGTGTTCAAGCTTAAATTTAAACACTGTCATCTCAGAATCAGACTGAAGCTAACGCCTTCCCCTGAGTCTGAAATGTCACCCACAGATAGAGCTCACCTGCCTCGGCTTCTGAATATTGTGAGGGTATATCGGACACAGGCAATAAAGGCGTCAGAAAGCTCTGTTTTAATTCTAGCCCCAGAGCTGTCTCACTTTCCTTGTAGCCCCCTGGAGTTTGGAAGAATACCTCTGTGAGGTAGCATTCATACCCCCAACTGCCGCCATGTCCTGTAAGGTAAAAGAATTAGACGCGCTAGATGTACTTTGCGTCCACTTGAGCGGGAGTTATAGGTTCTGACACATGGGGAGAGTTAGATGGCATAATCTCCCTCTTTTTTAGTCCCCTAAGAGAAATCCCCTGGAGATAAATCTTTAAGCGCCATAATATGGTCTTTATAGTTTATAGAAATTTCAGTACATTTGGTACACATTCTAAGAGGGGGTTCCACATGGCTTTCCTAACATATTGAACCAAGGAGTTTCCTCTGTCAGACATGTTTAACAGACTAGTAATGAGACAAGCAGCTTGGAAAAACACTTTAATAAAGGTGAAACAGCAATTAAACAAAATGTTACTGTGCCTTTAAGAGAAAAAACTAGCACTTAAACTGCCAAAACAGTGAAAAAATACAGTAAAATCTTTGAAATTTTTACAGTAGTGTGTAAGGGACTAAAGCAACATTGCACCCACTTGCAAATGGATGATTAACCCCTTAGGCCCCAAACCGGATTGAAAAACGGTTTGGGGCCTGCTGAGGCTCCTAACCTGCCCTTAAATACGATTTTGTGCAGAAATAACCCCTTTTGAAATGGTTCTCAGATGCCAGAGGACTCTTCTAGGAAAGCTGGATGTCTCAGTCTGTATTAAAACTGCACAGTTAGAGTGCTAAAATAGGCCCCTTCCACCATGTACTGGATGTCAGAGGGGCCTTAAGAAAATACTCCTGGGAGTATCTGACTAGCCATGTGGAAACTAGGCCCCAAATAAAGACTTATCTCCCTCAGAGAAAAAACGTCCTATTTATGAAATCATGTAAACGTTTTGTCACTAATGCAATATGAATATTAACATGAGTATTACCCTGTTATGTAAGCATGATCCCAGTCGCTGTTAAATCACTGCATCAGGCTTACCTCAAATACACAAGGCTCTGTCAGCATTTTCTAGAACTTATTCCTCTCTCTAGAAATAAAAATACTGAACATACCTCACAGCAGGTAATCTGCAGGCCGTTCCCCCAACTGACGTTTTTCCCATAATTCATCAGTTATGTGTGAGAACAGCAATGGGACCTTAGTTACAAACCGATAAGATCATCAAATCTCCAGGCAGAATTCTTCTTCTAATTTCTGCCTGAGAGAAAAAACAGTACACGCTGGTACCGTTTAAAAATAACAAACTTCTTGATTGAAGGTAAAACTACACCAAGTCACCACATATCTCTTGATACTTCCTTTCTTGTTGAGAGTTGCAAGAGAATGACTGGGGGTGGCAGTTAGGGGAGGAGCTATATAGACAGCTCTGCTGTGGGTGTCCCGTTTGCAACTTCCTGTTGGGAAGGAGAATATCCCACAAGTAATGGATGAACCCCGTGGACTGGATACACCTTACAAGAGGAAAAGAAGTTAAATACACATTAAAGAGGAGATTATTTTCTACTCTAAAATGACCCTTTAAAAAATATACCAAACTATGTTTATATCAGTATAAATATTACCCAGGCAGACTGATGACTGCAGTATTTTCTGTACGACTCCATTAAAATAATTTCTTCTTCTTTTAAAATTGCAAAATACCGATTTTAATGTATTAGACCATAGATCTCAAAGAAAAAACATTTCAATGTGAGAGTGCAAAAGGTCTTTTAGGACAATAAAATGCACAGAATGTATGATATCATATATACGATACAACGCACGCTGAAATGCTAAAAAAAATTATAACAATGTTTCTGCATTTCCGCTGAGAATAAAACACTAATAAAAGTGACATATTAAATTGTTATGGCATATTTTTGCAGCACAGTCTTTTTCTATTATTCTGGGGCTTTTAAACAGAATACAAACAGCAAATAGTATGGTTTATTCACTGCTAAACTGCAACAATATTTTTACATGTAGTAACGGAACAAGCAGATGGTAAATGATTTGCGACAGACATTAATGCAAAGCAATGCATATGTGCATTATTATATTCTGCTGGAGCTCTGTAGTAATTGGCAAAAAAAATGCTTCAAAATATAAATCAGGGAAACATCTAAGGTGATATAAAGAATAAATGTGAAAAACAGAAGTGACATGTTCATAAAGTTTACACTAAACCTCCATTTGTAGGATACAATAAAACAGCCATTAAAATACAAATAAAAAAAGATGGTACTATATTTAATAACTGCTGCGTCAACAATGTGAAAATGAAGCGCAGCACTCAGATTTTAGTATTCATAAGAGATGAGATTCTGCTCTTCTGACAAATAAACCTTCAACAGTGAGCAACTTCAGAAAAGTGTCTCTTGGTTTAACCTTTTAACGCTGTTATGACGTTCTATTTCGTCCTAACTGCGCCGGGCTTTAGCGCCGTTAGGACGGAATAGAACCTGCCTAGCTGTTTGGTTGTCCTGAAGCCAATGGTGCTTCCAGGATGCGATTGCGGTCTGGAGGGCGTGCCTAGCGTCATAGGGACGCCCCCCTGACCTCATCATTGAAATCTCACGATCGCAAGATTTCAATTTGTTTACATCGGAACGTTGTTCTGATGTAGACAAATTAACCATGTCATCAAAGGGTTAATAGTATATAGAGTACACAATAAAAGGAAAGAGAAATATAATGAATGTGTAAAGGGTTAAAAGCACAATGCCTGCAACACACCTTCAGCAAGCCCACTGGCAATTACTGAATTGTTATGATGCTACACTACACTTAGCTCAGATATAGGGCACAGCAGACAAGGATTTCTTGTTTATTCTAAATCTGTTTTGGTTAGCAATTAAAGGGACAGTAAGTATTTTAATATAAAATGTTTAGTTGTACTATATACTTTTATTATTTTTATGTAATTTATCTATGGCAAATTGTGGATTTTAATAATTCTCACAACTGCAAAAGCACTGCAGACTTCTCAAGGTTATTTCCCTATTTGGCTTTAGCAGGTAAAAACTACAAAACAAAGCAGTTTACAGATTGGCTCCTCTAAATAAGGCAAGCAGTGGGTAAAGTTTGGCTATTATAAAAAACAACAGCAGCAAACAAAATGTTAATATGTTTGAAAGATTATTTCTATAGCAAGATAACAACCCAAACGTTGTTATAAGGTGTTTTATTGTCCATTTAAGGGATATCAAATTGCAAAAAGAAAATCCTCTAAATTGTTAAAGCAATTTATTATTGCACTGTTGCTTGTATATAACTATGTGTTAAACCTCTGTTAACGTAAGCACCAGAGCAGCAATTATCTATTGGGAGCTAGCTGAACACATATAGGCATATATGTGTAGCCACCATTCTCCAGCTAGCTCCCAGGGGTGCTTTGCTGCTCCTTAATCTATCTTTTAACATAAAACTGCCAAATCTACCTGAACCATGAAAGTTCAGTTATAATTATACTGTTCTAATAAATGGATAAAAAAATTAAAAATTTAAGCAACCTTCTAATTTACTCCGATTATCAATTTTTATTCATTCTCTTGGAATCTTTATTTGGAAATGTAAGAATGTAAGCTTAGGAGCCGGCCCATTTTTGGTTCAGCGCCTACTGATTGGTGGCTAAATGTAGTCACCAGTCAGCAAGCTCTACCCAGGGTGCCCTGCAGATTTTTTTTTCTCTCTCTCATTTGGAGCCATAAAAAATGTAAATAAGCACAAAGCAAACAAGGTGGAGGTTTAACAAATCAAATTCACGAATTTCCTCCCCACTGGGTTAAAAAATAAGAATATGAGTTGTCTTAGATTCTCTTTAAACTCATTAGGATTATATATGACCTTTTAACTATGAGATGTGGCAACTAAGATGATCCTACAATGGGATATTCCATTGATAATTTTGTATCTCATTAAGAAGCCAATAAAATATAATAAAGTGGGGGGCGGAGCTAGAGAGCAACCGCATCGGACGTGTTTTTTGGAGCTCCTGAGCCCAATATTTGTTCTAACAGCATACTACTTATAAATAGTATTTTATTACATTTGTTTAATATCTAATCGATTAGGACATCGTCTACCCCTCAAGACGAGTGTACCTTTGTGGGACTTAAGAAAAATTCAGTTACAGTCTGACCGATTGGTGAAAAGCATTTGAGAGGCCGTACTGCTTACCCACTTCCTCCCCATCCACACTGCAGCTCACTCACTCCAGAGGGTCGGGGCTCCGCTCCGGAGTGCATCTGTCACACCAGTAACTGAGATCAAAGGGGTTGGAACAGGAGACTATCACCTCCGGACAGTTACTACAACTTACAATAGAAGTAACAGTGCGACCGCGGCCTTGTCGGTACTGTTACCACGTGGCTGGTGGAGGACTTGACTACAGCTCAGACCGGGAAAGTCCCCTGTGTCGGGGAAACACATCTCACGACCAGCTAGGAGTAAAGCAGAGAGCTTTCAGATTGCTCGGAGGAGCTGAGCTGGATACTACCACAGCACCACGCCATCAATAGTAAGTGCTCACACGCATAGGGCTTCAGCCCCACTACATATACGGGTTATACAAGGTGGCTAGAGGAGAGGACACCATACATGTAAAAGAGGAGAGGGGGCAAAAAGATAAGAGTTCTTTATGTGACATTAGCCAATAATTAATCAGGCCTACTTTTGAGAATAGGAGATTTTTCTGGAATACTGTAACAGGCCTCTGGAGCGCATTAACTACACAGATCACTTTTAAAGAATACTTTATGTGAACCAACTGAAGGCAGCAAGACACTAATTACAGCACTTAATTGGCCTGGAAGAACCTTGGATGCTCTAACACAGAGTACTCAGACTGTTGAGAGATAGTACGCAGTCTTTAGCTGAATATTATAATACCTGTGAGACACCCTTACTGGATTAGCTTCCTGTATGATCAGTGCATACTGCGACTTCGGGGGACCTTAAAGGGCCACTAAACCCAAAATCTTTCTTTCATGATTCAGATAGAACATACAAATTTAAACAACATTACAATTTACTTCTATTATTTATTTTGCTTCATTTTTTAGATATTCTTAGTTGAAGAAAAAGCAATGCACATGGTGAGCCAATCACACGAGGCTTCTATGTGCAGCAACCAATCAGCAGCTACTGAGCATATCTAGATATGCTTTTCAGCAAAGAATATCAAGAGAATAAAACAAATTAGATAATAGAAGTAAATTAGAAATATGTTTAAAACTGCATTCTCTTTCTAAATCATGAAAGAAAAAATGTGGGTTTCATGTCCCTTTAATCTACAGGTCCTTGAAGCCTAATATTCTAAATCACGCTCAGCTACTGAATTACATTCCCACCTAAGTAAAAACTTAGCTGATCTCTGTTGAAATTTTACCAGCTATAGTGAGAGGTTATGGGACTGGTGTGCATGGTCTAATTACAAATACATAAAATCATAAAACTGTTTGCATAGCCTCTTGGAAACTGGATTCTTGCAAGGATTGTTGGTTTTGCTAGACTACATGACTCTGGTCTACACAGGGACTTGTAAGATTTCTCTTGTTTTAAGTGAAGGAAATATGATGTGCTAAGAGGCTGCTGCACTCCTCCCTACCAGTGTGAAATAACTGTGGTCACCCAGAGAAGTTTATTCCTGACTAGACTCACATATTTGTCTAGAGATAATTGCATCCAGAATCTAAACTACTCCTGATAGAATGTTGCAACAGGCGAAAAAGAAGCAGAAAGGTAACCAATCCTCTAAGCATACAGTCCGGGATCACTTTCAGCCTATAAAAGAGACCCCAACCCCAAAATTTCCGATGATGATCATTATCCCCGGACCCCTCAGAAGAGAGGTCTAATATGAGATACTCTCCCACCTTCACGCTCGCAAGGTGAAGTGATTACCATAGACTCTATAAAACAGCTCCTGGATAGACAAAGTCAATCCTTTGCAAAAAGATTTGACAAGTTGGAAAGGTCCTTTGATGATTTACGGAAGGAGATTACTAACAGTGAATGAACGCACAGATATCATTTAACGTTAAGCAGGAGGACTTCTAGTCGATCACACAAACTGGGTTAGTTATAACCCAGAACCTTGCTGATCAAGTGTCTTCTCTGGAAGCAAAGTTGGCTGATCTTGAGGACCGAAACTCGATGGAATAATGTCAGAAGTAAGGGAATCCCCGAGTCTGTCGGTGGATTGAAGTTGGCTGATCTTGAGGACCGAACTCGATGGAATAATGTCAGAATTAAGGAATCCCCGAGTCTGGTCGGTCCTCAAGAGTTGGAGAAGTATGCACAAGCATTGTTCCGAGCTATCCTAGGTCCTACTGGAAAAGCAGATGCAAGAATCGACAGAATTCACACAGCGGCTAGGCCCAAAAACCTCCCTATGGACAAACCCAGAGACACAATAGCTCGGCTGCATTACTTTACTTACAAGGAAAAGCTCACAAGAGCAACACTGAGGCATCCTCAGCTTTCTGATCAATTCAAAAATGTTGCCCTATTCCCGGATTTGTCCTCATATACGCTGCAGCAAAGGAGATCTTTTAATGATGTCAATAAAACACTACTACTTCACCAAATCCGATACCGATGGGGGATTCCCACAAGATTAATCATTACCAAAGATGGGTACCCCAGCACACTTGCCCTCTCCCCAAGGTATCGCGGCTAAGTAACCACTTGTTCAGGTGTGTCTCCTGATAATGTTACTTCCCCTTTAAATAAGTAATATATATGAGTTTGATATGTAGCCTTTTAAGTTAGATTGGAGGAAAATACCAGGAATATAATCTCCCAAAACAGAGTAAGGCACAATAATATGGTAAGCAGAATAGTGTAGCAATAATTCCTTAGTTATACCAGGCAGGCAATAAGCAGTTAATGCAGTAAAAGCACAAACAGGAGAGGTAGCTGCAATTGATTTAGGCACGTTGTTAGTACAGACAAGCTGAATAGGCAGTCTGAGATTACAAGCAAGCTGATTAGGGCAGTCTGATATTACAAGCAAGCTGAATAGGCAGTCTGATATTACAAGCAAGCTGAATAAGCAGTCTGATATTACAAGCAAGCTGATTAGGCAGTCTGATATTACAAGCAAGCAGAAGTAGGGCAGTCTGATATTACAAGCAATCTGAATAGGCAGTCTAATATTACAAGCAAGCTGATTAGGCAGTCTGATATTACAAGCAGGCTGATTAGGCAGTCTGGATATTACAAGCAAGCTGATTAGGCAGTCTGATATTACAAGCAAGCTGAATCAATTCTGAGGATGTTACTCACAGTGTCCGGATACCAAGTTAAGATTTGTAGCAGAACAGACAGGAGCAAAAACACCTTACCAGATTCGGCTTCTTTTAGGAGAGGTGAGAGTTACCAGGAGTCTGCATCTGAGAGCAGCTTGAGAAGCGAGATGCAGGGAATACAATGTCCTCAGGATAGTTCAACGGAAACTCTTTAGTTATAAACGGACTGCTTCAGAGCTGGAGGAAGGAGATTAGCAAACTTCTTCAATAAACCAGCAATGAAGCAGAGGAAGTGGGGGCATTTTATCCAAAACAGGAAATGAGGTAACTGCTTTGTTTAAGGTGGACATGTAATAATATAAGAGAATGCCTTCTTAAGGTGGAAATGAACATGACACCAAGACAAGCCCAGGACCTGCTGAGGGGGATGGCATCTTCCAACTGGAGAGGAAGCTGACAGCCCGAACAGTCCACCAAGGAGTGGGGGCCTCCGTTGAGAGCAGGGGCCCCAGACTGGAATCCAAATAGGCAAGACCCTGCCCGCTGAGTCCTTCTCCTTTTTTTGTGGGAGGACATTTAGTGTTCAGTGTTGGCCTTATGAGGGCTACGACCTGGGTGTTGCCACACTCTCTTGTCTCTTTACATCGAGACTAAGACTGCTTGAAGTTCTCTAACGACATCAGAGGAGTGGTAAAGTAAACCATGGACAGTTACCCTGTTAAATGTTTAATCTTTCTATATGTTTGCACTTAAGTTTATGAGTGTTGTTTGTTTTTTGCTTTTTATTAATCAATGATTGTACTACATTTCGTAATCTACGAATTGATAGGATGTGGTTCCATATATTCACATAGAGTATGATTCCTGTAAATCTATGTTTTTTTCGAGACTAGGACTGCTAGAATTTCTCTATCGACATCTGAGGAGTGGTAAAGTGAACCATGGTCAGGTACCCTTTTAAATGTTCAATCTTTCTATATGCTTGCATGTGTGTTGACTTGTTTTTGCTTTTTATTAATCAATGATTGTACTACATTTTGTAATCTAGAAGTTGATAGGATGGGGTTCTGCATAGTTACATAGAGTATTATTCCTGTAAATCAATGTTTTTCTTTTCCCTTTTTTTTTTTTTTTTTGTTTTGTTTTGCACTATCCACTCTCTTAGCCTCAACATGGAAGGTGTCTATCAACTAAATGCCTGCTTTTTTCCTTTTATACATATTTTTGTTTTAGTGAACACTGATTCACTGAGAGAAGCCTAGGGGAGTATTGCTGACCATTGTAAGTGGAGTCCAGTTGATGCTTTAATCATTGAGATATCCCTCATGGACATGTAATTGTTAACTGGAACTCCCTTGTTGTTCCTTTTCATGTATGACAGTAAGATTGGAATAAGTTGAACATGCTCATCCTGTCCGTATTTTTTTTTTTTTCTTTTTCCCTTTTCCCAGTAAACAAGGATTGTACTATATAATGTATTTTTTTATTGTACAAGTTACTGTCTATGATGATACTGACCACAGTTTATATTGTTGCGTATAGTTTATGTTTCTTATACACCGGTAGCGGAGGGGAGCATTGCTGTTGGGCTCTCCTCCGCTTCCATCCCCCCCCCCCCCCCTACATTACATTTTTGGTGCGGTTAGGGATAAAATAATTTATCCTCCGCATCCTACCTTTGGCAGAGTACTGCAGTCTCTGCCCAGCCTGAAGAACTGCCTTATCACCACTTAAGAGGTACTGTTGTTGTTTTTTTGTTTGTTTTTTCTCTTCCTCACCTTCTTCCTCTTCTACCCTTCCTCTGGCCCTCCCTCCCTCTTTCCCCTCCCACAGACAAAATGAAGATTGGCATGCTTAATGTAAGGGGCCTTAACTTCCCACCAAATGGAGTTTACTCCTTAAGTTTCTAAAAACCCAACGTCTGGACATACAGGGAGTGCAGAATTATTAGGCAAGTTGTATTTTTGAGGATTAATTTTATTATTGAACAGCAACCATGTTCTCAATGGAACCCAAAAAACTCCATTAATATCAAAGGCTGAATAGTTTTTGGAAGTAGTTTTTAGTTGTTTTTAGTTATAGCTATTTTAGGGGGATATCTGTGTGTGCAGGGGACTATTACTGTGCATAATTATTAGGCAACGTTAACAAAAAACAAATATATACCCATTTCAATTAGTTCATTTTTACCAGTGAAACCAATATAACATCTCAACATTCACAAATATACATTTCTGACATTCAAAAACAAAACAAAAACAAATCAGTGACCAATATAGCCACCTTCTTTGCAAGGACACTCAAAGCCTGCCATTCCATGGATTCTGTCAGTGTTTTGATCTGTTCACCATGTCAAGCAGTTGCGTGCAGCAGCAACCACAGCCTCCCAGACACTGTTAGAAGAGGTGTACTGTTTTTCCCTCCTTGTAAATCTCACATTTGATGATGGACCACAGGTTCTCAATGGGGGTTCAGATCAGGTGAACAAGGAGGCCATGTCATTAGATTTTCTTCTTTTATACCCTTTCTTGCCAGCCACGCTGTGGAGTACTTGGACGCGTGTGATGGAGCATGTCCTGCATGAAAATCATGGTTTTTCTTTAAGGATGCAGACTTCTTCCTGTACCACTGCTTGAAGAAGGTGTCTTCCAGAAACTGGCAGTAGGACTGGGAGTTGAGCTTGACTCCATCCTCAAGCCGAAAAGGCCCCACAAGCTCATCTTTGATTATACCAGCCCAAACCAGTACTCCACCTCCACCTTGCTGGCGTCTGAGTCGGACTGGAGCTCTCTGCCCTTTACCAATCCAGCCACGGGGCCCATCCATCTGGCCCATCAAGACTCACTCTCATTTCATCAGTCCATAAAACCTTAGAAAAATCAGTCTTGAGATATTTCTTGGCCCAGTCTTGACGTTTCAGCTTGTGTGTCTTGTTCAGTGGTGGTCGTCTTTCAGCCTTTCTTACCTTGGCCATGTCTCTGAGTATTGCACACCTTGTGCTTTTGGGCACTCCAGTGATGTTGCAGCTCTGAAATATGGCCAAACTGGTGGCAAGTGGCATCTTGGCAGCTGCACGCTTGACTTTTCTCAGTTCATGGGCAGTTATTTTGCACCTTGGTTTTTCCACACGCTTCTTGCGACCCTGTTGACTATTTTGAATGAAACGCTTGATTGTTCGATGATCACGCTTCAGAAGCTTTGCAATTTTAAGAGTGCTGCATCCCTCTGCAAGATATCTCACTATTTTTGACTTTTCTGAGCCTGTCAAGTCCTTCTTTTGACCCATTTTGTCAAAGGAAAGGAAGTTGCCTAATAATTATGCACACCTGATATAGGGTGTTGATGTCATTAGACCACACCCCTTCTCATTACAGAGATGCACATCACCTAATATGCTTAATTGGTAGTAGGCTTTCGAGCCTATACAGCTTGGAGTAAGACAACATGCATAAAGAGGATGATGTGGTCAAAATACTCATTTGCCTAATAATTCTGCACACAGTGTAGTGTTTCTTCAGGAGACCCATTGGGTAGAGTCCAGGGTGGCCATGTTTAGACCTAGAGATTACCCCATATGTGTCTCCTCAACGTTCCATAAAAAGGCTAGAGGGGTTTCCGTGCTGATAGGTATACATATCTCTTATGAGCCTGTTTATCAGGAATCTGACCCCTCGGGCGATACATAATTAATGTCTGCCATTTAGATAATGTATTGTGCACCTTGGTGGCCCTGTACTCACCCAATGTTAATCAGACTAGCTTCCTTCGTAAACTATTGATAAGGTGCACCGACTTAAACAGGGCCATGTGTTTATAGGTGGGGACTGCAACCTGGTCTGGGACCCGAGTAGAAACACTCCTCTCCCAGGGAGAAGAACATTACTCCCAACATTTCAGAAATTTTGATTTCCAAGTATTGATTTCAAGATGTCTGGAGGGCGTTGAACCCCAATGTAGATGATTATACTTGCTACTCGGCCTCGTTCCAGTCCTTCTCCAGGCTTGATTACTTCTTTTGCTACTCCTGGACTCTGGAGAAAGTGATGGGAGCGACAATTGTGCCCTGTGTATGGTCTGACCATGACGCAGTTGTTCTAGAAGTAGCTTTCTCACAGTCGGGCGGCATGGGGCGTTCCTGGAGATTACCCGAATATTTACTCTCGGATGCACTTGTCCCTTCTTGGGCGCAAGAAATAGAGGATTTCCTCTGAGTGAATGAATCTGAAACGGTTTCTGCTTTTACCTTATGGGCAACGCTTAAAGGGACAGTCTACACCAGAATTTGTATTATTTAAAAAGATAGATAATCCCTTTATTACTCATTCACCAGTTTTGCATATCCAACACAGTTATATTAATATATGTTTTACCTCTGTGATTACCTTGTATCTAAGCCTCTGTAGACTGCCCCCCCCATCTCAGTGCTTTTGACAGACATGCAGTTTAGCCAATCAGTGCAGACTCCTAAAAAACTCCACGGAGCGAGCACAATGTTTTCTATATGACACACATGAACTAGTACTGTCTAACTGTGAAAAACCTTTAAAATGCTCTGAGCTAGGAGGGTGGTTTTCAATGGTTTAGAAATCAGTTTGAGTCTTTCTAGGTTTAACTTTTAAAAAATACCACCAAGGGAACAAAGCAAATTTGATGATAAAAGTAAATTGGAAAGTCGTTTAAAATTGCAAGCCCTATCTGAATCATGAAAGTTTAATTTTGACTAGACTGCCCCTTTAAGGCATATATGCGAGGCTATTTATCCAGAAGGATATGACTACACTACCTTGAGGGGGCAGCTTAGGGTGACGAGATTGAGTTTAATTGGTCAGTAAAGTTTAATCTCTTAAGAACAAATTGAAAATTATGAACTGGGACGGGTCAAAACAAAGGTGATAGAGCCGACAGATAATTGGCACATTAATAGAGATCTCTGCTGTAATTTAACAAGGATATCGTATATCACAAAAGGTGGAAATAGATACTATTCTCCAAGTGATATAGGTGAAGTCTTTGTTGATTACTATAGCCATTTGTATCAGATTTCAGAGGTCTCATTATGCCCCGATGTCCACGATCTTTGATTTTTTAGCTGCACTCCAGCTACCGCAGGTCCCTGAGAACTTTGCAGATTCCCTAGCAGCTCCTTTTACTATGGAGGAAATTAATGTGACTATAAAAGGCCTTAAAACCCATAGATCTCCGGGCCCTGATGGCTTCGATGCTCTATTCTATAAAAAATGTGCAGCTCTACTCTGCCCTCTCCTGCTTCGGGTATTTGGTGCGGCCGTGGACACTGGTTTTCCCAGGGACTTTCTCGAAGCATCCATTATTACGATACCTAAACTGGGGAAGGACCCCTCGCTGTGCGAGAGTTATCGACCAATCTCCCTTATTAATGGTGATGTGAAAATTTATGCTAAGGTCCTGGCCACGCGTTTGTATAAGGTCTTACCATCCCTGATCCATCCTGACCAGGTGGGGTTCACCCCTGGACGCCAAGGATGGGACAACACGAGGAGGCTCCTCAACATCTTCTTCGAGATAGCTTAGCTTGGGATCCCACTGGTTACCCTGTCATTAGATGCGGAAAAAGCATTTGGCAGGGTCCGGTGGGATTACATGACAGAAGTATTGCGCGCATTCCATTTCCCTACCATATTTGTGATGGCGGTAATGGCGCTGTACTCGGGCCCCTTGGCTAGGGTAAGAGGGTTGGGGTTTGTTTCTAGGGCCTTTGCTATAAAGAATGGCAAGAGACAGGTGTGCCCCTTGTTGCCTCTTCTTTTTACCCTGATGGTGGAGCCTCTGGCGGTCAGGCTTCGGACAACCCCGCTTGTTCAAGACCTGGTGCTTTATGACACCCCGCACACTTTAGCGCTATTCGCAGATGACCTGACAGTATTCTTGTCAGAGCCAGAGGAATCGCTCGTATTATAAACTTAACTATAATAAGACAGAAGCATTTGCTCTGGGGTTGACTACTACCAGATTAGGTCATCTGAGGAACCTATACCCATTTAAGTGGTCCATGGATAGCTTAAAACATCTAGGAATAATACTCTCTCATGACCCCAAAATAATCATAGCTAAAAACTATGAGTCCCTCCTTCAGGTCCTTAGGGAGATGATCGGCTTTGGAAGTGGACAGGCAGGGTGATGGCCATAAAGATGCTGTTACTCCCTAGGATGACTTATCTCTTCAGATGTCTCCCTGTAGCTGTCCCTGCCTACCTTCTTAATCATTTCCAGTCAGTCTTCACTAAATTTATCTGGAAGGGTCGACCTCCAAGGCTGTCTCTCCCCCAATTACAAAAGCCAAAGAAATGCGGTGGCATCTCGGCTCCTAATGTTATTTATTATTATAGGGCAGCCATGCTCTCGCATATAGCAGCTTGGGGGGTTCAGGATTGCACTTCACGTTGGATCCAGATAGAGCAGGCCTCGTTGCCTGCTGGAATTGATTTGGCTGACTTGATTTGGATCCCGGATCATGCTGATATCCTCAAAGAATTCATGGCCCCATAATAAAAACATGCTTACGATGTTGGAGGGAGCTTCGCTCTCATAAAATGGTTGCGCCACATCCCTCACCAATCCATTCAATTAAGGCATTAATGCAGTGCCTTCCGATTCGAGGCTTAAGAGATGGGATACTTTGGGGATCAGGCAGGTCTCGGACTTCTAAAGGGGTGATACCCTTGTGATACCACCTCATGATTATCCACTGGAAGACTTTCCTAAGGACCTACAATTTGAACATCTTATATTGACTTTGCTCCTCCTGTCCTGGGGTTTTCCAAGGTCAGGCCCCCGTTCTCTTACTCAATGGGAGAGGAAATGGATGGCGGGCAAATCTCTTCGGGGTACTCTATTGTTCCACTATAAGCTATTACTTGACTCCCCACAGTTTGTTAAAACATAATCTACCAGGGACTGGGAGGAGGGATCTGAGAGTGGTGTATCATGACGGGGTCTGGCAGCGTGCTCTCCAAGACGTCAATGCAGCAGTTCGCTGCTCTAATCTGTTTGAAACTATACATTAAAATACTACTCAGATGGCATTGGGTCCCGACCAGGTTGCATAGAATCTTTCCTCTAAGATCTGCGGAATGTTGGAGAGGATGTGTACAGAGAGGCACTCACCTGCATGTTTGGTGGGATTGACTTAAACTAGGGAACTTCTGGGCTCAAGTGACAGACTTGTTAATACAGTTGCAACCTGGTGAGGCGACTCACAGGGAGACACAGCACTCTTCCACCTGGGATTACAGGAGCTTCCAAAGCCAGCAAGATCACTGTGTGTTATTATCCTCCTGGCTGCTAAGCTAGTGATAGCTAGACAATGGGCTAGGAACTCCCCTTTAACACTAGCATCAGTACTTGAAACCTTTGGCTATATTCAGAAAATGGAAGAATACTCATTAAGAGTTGGAGGGAACGCTACAACCTTTATTGTTCAGTCTGGTATTTATGGTACGAATACAAGAGGAGTAACCTAGACCCGGACTTGGCTGTTTAAACTAAATGAATAGCGGGATGATAGTTTTATGCCAGGATTAAGGGCTACTGACTGACAGACTCCTGCTCCCCTCCTTGACCTCCGACAGGGCCATCCCTTTTCATCCTCTCTATCCAACTATACCATAGTCCATCTCTATCCCCTTCCCTCCCCCTTCCCTTTTTTTTCCCTCTCTTTTAAAGGTGTCAGGATCCAGTCGTGATTCTTTTGAAGTTCTTCGGTTCTCTTTTCAAAAACATTATAATGTCTGTATTTCATATATCTCACTGTTACATATTTTACAATGTTTACTGTTCTCATCTTATAGCTGTTTATGTCTAAACAGGAGAAAACTAAACATGCAGTTTCCCTAACTCTTTATTTGGTGTTATTGACTCTTCGAGATATTAATGAGTGTCTTCAGCTATACCCCAGTTTTCAGGTCCCTTGGTGGATCTCTTTAGTATTGATGACACTGTAATAATAAAAATTGAGGTGGAACGATGAAGGCAATATTTCGAGCTAGTTAAGCAGGAACTGATTTACTACTAACTGTTGTATTGAATTATGTATCCAATTTTTCTTGCATTATTGTATCTGTGATGATACCCTTCAATATGTAACTGTTTTGTGATTGTTTTGACTACCTCAATAAAAAAAAAATATATAATAATGTACTCACTCGTTTTGTACATATTAACTATATAGCAAACCCGTTAATTAGCGAACTACTTCATATCAGCTGTTTGACAAAGTTTTACCTTAAAGGGATTTGGGCTACACCTAGGGCATTCTGCTGAATAGCATTGACATTCTGTTGAATCCAACTAATCAGCCTTTGGTGATTGGATGCTATATACAGCCCAGATTGTGATGTCATCAGTGGGCTGAGCTTGGCAGACATTTCAAAGTGGCCAGAAAAAAAATATTCATTTTAAAAAACATTTTTACTGTTCCTGCTGTATGATATAGAAAGGGGTGCCAATGCTTTTTGCGGCTTAATCTAAGGTAAGACTTTAAGATGACCAAGTTGTAGACTGTCCATTTAATGCGCAAATGTGCCGCGACATGGCATTTCTGGCTGCACACGTCAGTGCTTCAATTTCTTTCCCCATAAAATTCCTCAACCGTGTTTAACACCGGGCCCTCCTTATAACAAACTGATCTATACTGACTCATCCCAGTGTTTCCCTGGCAACCAGGTGCACCCTACAGTATGGTGGCCCTGTCCTCATTGAGCTGCCATTGGTTACATCTTGGTCTTTTATCCAGCAGCTATGGCATACAGACGAGAAAGCACTGCAAGCGGTGCCAGAAGCCGTAGTGTATCTCTGTGCATGGCCCAACTCCCCTTTCCTATTCCCCCCTAATCCTCTAGTTTCAGGGCCAGCATACTGTAGGGCATGCCTGGCTGCCAGGGAAACACTGGGATGAGTCAGTATAGAGCAGTTTGTTATAAGGAGGGCCAGAGGCCTGGGAAAGGGATAGGGGTAAGGTAGTACAGGGATTAACCCTGCCCGTGTTAAACTCAGTCGAGGAATTCTATGGGGAAAGAAATTGAAGCACTGACGTGTGTGGCCAGGAATGCCATGACGCGGCACGCATGCCCATTAAAGTAAAACTTTGTCAAACAGGATGTGATGTGGTTCGCTAATTTCACGGGTTCGCTATTTTCTCAGAACACTGGCCTCAATCTACCAGCAGCGCCTTCGCAATCAACTGGTAGATTTTTTATTGTTCTATTGGAATCCCCTGATCTAATGCAATCAGCGTGCTCTAACCCAACAGCTTATTATTTCACCTGTGCTCATGAAAATATGGCCTGTTAATGTGCCCTGAGGACTGGAGTTGAAAAACAATAATCTAATGAAACCCATAGCAAGGCAACTGGTTAATAACTGATCTGTATAAAGTAGAAGAGTTGAATGTCACAAGTGAGTTCTGGGAAATTTCTGAACATACATCGAAAATATTAAAAAAATGTAAATAATATAGTTTGATTCCTTACAAGTTATTTTATGTTGCAGCATTAGTTTTAACAATTATAATAGGGATATGTGACACATAAACTGGACTATCAGTGTTTTTCGTTAAAGGGATAGTAAACACCTTGAGATTTTGATATAAAATATTTAGATAAGCATAATGAAACAACTTTGCAATATATTTTCATTATTTATGTTGCCCCTTTTCATGTACTTTATCTATGAAAAAAGAGCAATTTCTCTAACTTTTAAATGTACCCTGATGACTTAAGGCTATAACCTGACTACATAGCTATCCTCAAATTGGCTTTAACTGATAGCAACTACAAACAATTCAGTTTATACTAGCATTATAGCTGGGGCTAGCTTTGTTGTCTGCAAACTAAAGCCCAGATTGTTTGATCCAAATAAGGCAAATAGTGGGTGGGGTTTGATTTTTGAAAACTAATTGCAGCAAAAAGAATGTTAATTTGTTTTAAAAACATTAAGACTTGGCTGATATGCTATTTTATAGCAGCACACCAGAAATATTATGTCATTATAAAGGTGTTTCCTGCCTTTTAAGGCTACAAATAATTTTCATTATCAATTACAAAAGCTATTCCTACCATTAACCTTTACTTTTACCAGAAGGTGTGTGCAAAAATAGCAATTTGAAAGATCAGAAGATAGTTGATCACCTGAAAATTAGAGGGGTATGCACCCCCATTCAAAACAGGAGAATCCCAATCTGATGAAAACATAGTGGTTTAAAGGGGCTCTGTAATAACCACCCTCCACAGAAAAACTTGGTAGGCAAAGACAATTTCTCAGAGCTATCAACTGAATTGTAGGAGGGCATGTGTACACTCAGTTGAAAGAGGGACTTCACCCATTTCAAATGAGTGGTCACATGTCCCTCTAGGTCAAACAGGGACTCAGTTAAAGGGACAGTATACACTAATTTTCATATAATTGCATGTAATAGACATTACTATAAAGAATAATATGCACAGATACTAATATAAAAATCCAGTATAAAACCGTTTAAAAATTTACTTAGAAGCTTCCAGTTTATCTCTGTCTAAAAAGTTACTGGAACACTCACTGCAAGTGGGAAATAGCAGACACCCCCCCCCCCTCTCCCTTCCTGTGCATATGAAAAGTCTCTTTACACAAAAACTACAAGCTGGAGTAGGTATACATCGGTATTCTCTTAAAGCTTTGGGGCTTGGTTAGGAGTCTGAAAATCAGAGCAATGTTATTTAAAAATAAGCAAAACTATACATTAAAAAAAACAAAAAAAACAATAAACTGTATGGGCTATGTAAATTGATAGTCTACAAAACATTTATGCAAAGAAAAATCTAGTGTATAATATCCTTTTAATGGCCCCTAAACCTCAGGGAAAAACTCCAGTTATCGACTACATCTTAAAGGGACATACAAACTCTAATTTGAAAGGACAAACTCCCTCTTCCAAACAATATATATTATACTATTTTGATACTACCTCAATCTTTAAAAAAAAAACTATGTGCAAATTTTACCTTTGTTAAATGCTGAGAAATGAAACCTCTTCCACAGCCAAGATCTAAAGCAAGAGGAAATATTCTGCAAAAAAAAAATAGAACGTAATATTTAAAACAAGCTAGAATATTTGTGTGTGGTAGTATCTCAGATACAGAACCCTCGTGTACAATATCAGCAATAAACACTTGTCAGGGGCTAAAGAATTATAGAAAATATGTCACCAGCCTCTAGCATGAATGCTATTCTCATACATAGCAAAGTTAATTCTACATTTTGTATCCAGTTAGATTCTCTTCTGAGTAACTGAGCCCCTGGTGACAATCAGGTCAATACAGGAAAGATCTTAGCACCCATATCTAGATCACTGATGTATATGAAAAAGAAACAAAATAGTTCTCTCAAAAAGAAGGTAGTGTTTTTTGTTACTTACCTGGCCACATCAACACACGGACATCTGCAATTCTTTCACCTACCTGCAGAAAGTAATAATGTATAAGAGCATGGTTTGATACTTCGAATAAAACAAGAGAGTGTATACACAGAAACATTTGTTTAAACATAATGCTCAGATAATGTTAAAACAATATTTTGTTAAAGGGATACGAAGTCAAAATTAAACGTGCATGATTCCGATACAGCCATGTTATTTTAAGACACTTAAAATTAAGCTATTTCACAAAGGTGCTTTGTTCTCTTGGTAACCCTTGTTAAAAAAAGAATATGCACATATCCTACACTAGTGAGAGCTCGTTGCTGATTGGTGCCTGCACACGTTTGTCTTTTGTGATTGGCTAACTAGATGTGTTCATCTAGCTGCCAATTATGCAATGCTGTTCCTTCAGCAAAGGATAACAAGAGAACAAATTTGATAATGGAAGTAAAACTGGAAAGTTTGTTTAAAATTGTATGTTCTATCCTAATCATGAAATAACATTTTGGGGTTTCCTGTTTCTTTAAAGGGCAGTTAGCATAGTTTTAATATACTGTATAAACTTACTCAATAAGATTTGTTGTGGCTGTGTAACTTCACTTTTTTTTTAAATTTAAACTGTGAACAAACTGTGAACAAAAATATAAAAGGAACATACAATTGTTCTCCATTATTTGAATTAAAGGGATATGTAACAAAACTTTTTTCATTCATAATTCAGATAGAACCTGCCATTTTAAACAACTTTCTAATTTACTTATATCATTAATTATGCTTTGTTCTCTTTGTATCTTTTGTTGAAAAGCACAGTAAACACCACAAATGTTATTGTTTAAAAATATAGATAATCCCGTTATTTACCATTCCCAAGTTTTGCAAAACCAACACTGTTATATTAATATACTTTTTACCTCTGTGATTACCTTGTATTTAAGTCTCTGCTGACTGCCCCCTTAGTTCAGTTCTTTTGACAGACTTGCATTTCAGGCAATTAGTGCTGACTCTTAAATAACAAAACCGGCTTGAACACAATGTTATCTATATGGGACACATGAACTTTACTGTCCCTTTAAATGCTGGCCCATTTCTGGAGCACTATATAGCAAATGCTTTGCAGTTGCTAGAGCACTAGATGGCAGCATTATTTCCTGCCATGTAGTGCCCCAGATGCCTACCTAGGTTTCTCTTCAACACAGAATATCATGGAAACGAAGCAAATTTGATAATAGAAGTAAAATGGAAACTTTTTTAAATTGGTTTGCTCTGTCTGAGCCACAAAAGAAAATTTTGGGGTTTCAAAATTGGTCAAAATTGAAATGTATTTGAATTTGAATTAGAAGCATTTTTGTGATATACTTTAATTAGAAAAATGCTTGTAGTGAAAGTTATTGCTGTCTTTCAGTGGTAAACACATACGCTGAGTGCCCTGACACAAATTAAGTCTTACCTGATGGATCGACAAACCCAGGGAGCCACCGGTTTCTAGAATTTTCCCCCGGTTACTAACTTTTTAGGTTATTCTCCATATATCTATATACAAACACCACTGTCCGGCTCCTAAAGGTATGTCTGGCTCCTTTATATTTTTAATGGCTAGTAGATTTGAAACTGATTTTTCATAGCATATGTACGTATGCCACGGAAACAGTAATAACTTTTACTAAAAGCATTTTTTGCTAATGGACGTATATATTGCAAAAATGCAGCGTCTCGAAAATAGGATACTGTACCCCAATACACAGATTTTTAAATAACTTTTAAATTACTCACACATAATATAAAATGGTAATAACGTAGTGCTAATGTAAAGCTTTCGGTTAATACATATTAATTTCATAAAATGCTTTATTGTTAATGTAATATGACCTCAGATCAGATGTATGGTCCTTAGCAACCCCTTTAAGAAGCTATAGAACCCAGATCTGTTTGACATTTCAGTGGTACAGTAAAGTTCTCCTAATTTCTACGTGTAGTTGTTTATAGCTTGAGAAAAGGCTCAAGACACCAAAACTGTTACTATATATGAGCTGAATATATACTTTTTGGAATACTAGTCTGCAGCACTTTTTTTCTTTCATGATTCAGATAGAGCACTGGTTTTCAAACCTGCCCTCAGGCCTCCCTAACAGGCCAGGTTTTGAGGATTATCTGAACTGGAGCACAGGTGAAATAATCAGCTGATTAGTATGCATGGTTATATACCTGCTCTCACCCAGTGTAATCCTAAAAATCTGGCATGTTAGGGAGGCCTGAGCACAGGTTTGAAAAAAAGTGAGACAGAGCATAACAACATTTTAAACATCTTTCCAATTTACTTCTATTATCAAATTAGTTTCATATACTTTGTGGAAGAAGCAACAATGCACTACTGGGAGCTAGCTGACAACATTAGTGAGCCAATGACAAGAGGCATGTATGTGCAACCACCAATCAACAGCTTACTCCCAGAAGTGCATTGCTGCTCTTGAGCCTGCTTAGGTATGTTTTTAAACAAAGAGTACAAAGTAAATTAGATCATAGAAGTAAACTGGAAAGGTGTTTAAAAGTGCATGCTCTACCTGAAAAATGTTGAGTTTCACTAATGTTGGTAAGAATAAAATATTTTAGAGATATTTGGTTTTTCAGTGCTAATATGTGACAGTTTCAAACAATGATTGCATCAATGCCCTGCAAACACTGAACATGTTAAAAAACAGACAAATGTTGCCAAAAATTAATCCTTTGCCACTAAATAGACATAGTATCAGTATAATGTGCTAAAGACTTTATTTGTATTGTTTGATACTAAGTAGATATAATGTAGAGTTCCTGTTTGCAATGAATGTAATATTTTTATACCTGTGACAAGTGGAACTTACTGTACCTCTTCCTTCAAGTATTCATACTGCTGAGCATTAGCCTGTGATGCCGCCCAGTTCTTCTGCTTTCTTTTCATGCTTCTGTCAAAAACATTTAAGACACTCTCCGCCCTGAGAGTGATGCTCTTCTCAGTTTGTGGGTGATGAGTGTGTGCCCCCAGACACTTTCTGTACCCTCTATGACTGATAGTAGGGGTCATGCATTTAATAAAGCTATTGTGCCATCCTCTGCATTGTAGAGTACATTTATTGCAGAGTGATACTGTCACAGCACAATGGGGTCATAGTCCTGCGCAACATTTACAAATCTGGTTACTAAGAGGGCAAGTTTAGTTGTACTATCCAGGGCAGAGCTGTCCTGGGCCTAATCTGTCGGATGATTTTATAGTAATCCTAAATTGTAGGGCTACTTTCAATCCAAATCTAGCTGTTGTATATCAAGGTAAGGGCTGCTTGTTGCATTCCAGGTCAGCTGATTTGTGTCCAATGCAGGCTGATATATGTCTATACCTTGCTTTTCTATTCGTGCTGTTGTTTATTTTACTAGTCTGGCTACAAAATGCAAATCAATGTTTAGCTATTATATATGTCCAAACGTGGCCAATGCTTGTTGCTAAATGTCATCTTCTGCTCCGTGTCTATGACACTAAATCAGTTTTTCACACCACTCTATAAGATTTAACCAGTCTCTCATTGCTTACAGCACATACACTTCTTGCTGTGTGTGGCCGTATCGTTGTACAGTGTTTGTCCTCTAAGAATCCAATTAAACAATACTGCATACATGCAAGGACACCACTAGTTTCGATACAGGAGCACTAAACCTTCTCGAGTTAAATAATTTTGTGCTTTCACGGCCACCGTTCTAGGAGGAAGTTGCAGGGTATTGTGGGTATCAGGCACATGGTTCAGATTGCTGTGAGTAGCAGGGAGGTGAGAGATATGTATGATCACATTGCTACTTATGCAGAACTGTAACCCCCTTGCTGTGTGAGCGATTCTCTTTAGCAATGTCAGGGTTGATTATTACCGTCTTGTGAATATAATACAATTATCTGCTAGTGAGCAGCAAACGGGAGGCTTAGGCAGTTTAGCACTACGAGTGGGTCCTGCAGGTTTTTCTGACAATTTACATAAGGTATCAACTTCTATATTACTTATACAGGAAAGAGGGTTATTCATGTGTCTGGAAACTAATTGTTGGATCTCTTATTTACAAAAATAAATAAAAAAAGGGTGACGCGAAACTTGCTGTTACTCATAATTACAAGTTTCATTAAAAAAGTGGCAAATATATATGTAAATCATGGAACATAACACTCCAGAAACACACATTTTAGCCCATTTTGCTCAAACTAAATACTCTTATTAGCCTCTTTGAGAGGCGACTAGAGTGTTTTGTATGAATTTCAGGAAAATAAAGAACAAGCAGAGTATTGTGAGAACAAATACTTGCTTTGCGAACTTGTAGCAGAAAATTTTGAATTCTGTAAATTGGAGGGGGGGATGGGGGGGGTGGGAAAAAGGGGGATATGGAGGCTAATATATTCTATATTACCTAATACGATCTATTAACACATTTTAATTTGTTTCATTTTGGTGGTTTACCAGACAGCTATAAACCATAAATAGATTTATTTACACTAGATAAATTAATCTCTGTTAAATATACTTTGCATAGATAGTGGCTGCTTTTCTGGAAAAACTGCAAGAACTGCTAAAATATGTTAATCATTAAAGTGACAGTTAACACATTGTACTTAAAAGGGATACTAACCCATTTTTGTTTCTTTCATGATTCAGATCGAGCATTGCAGTTTTAAGGAACTTTCCTAATTTACTCCTATTATCAATTTGCCTTTGTCTCTGCTCTCTTTATTTAAAAATAAAACAGGAATGTAAGGCTTAGGTGCCGGCTCATTTTAGGTTCAGCACCCTGGATAGCGCTCAGTAGTTTTGAAGATAAAGTATGAAAAGCATTTTTATTAATTCATTAATGGACTATCATTTGTAAATCAATCAATCAAACGTGATTAGAACATTAACACAATATATACAAATCAAAACACCAAAATGTTCATGTGAATTTAAGTCCTTTTTATTTAGAGTGGATGGATAACAACAATTTGGATACAAATCTTCAGTGGTTCATGTTACGAGCTTCAATAGCTCTAAGGAATTGCCCTTTATATGGGAAACCCCAGAGTAATGCAGGATATACCGTAGTCCCCGGTGCTGGTTACAAATGTTTTATTAAAAGATTACAAAAAAAAAAAACCATGACAACAAATCACTTAGGGTATAAGTGTACTGGCAAGCAGCGGACACATTAGCGTATGTGAGTATTACTCATGTTGTCGATTTATATTATTTGTTCACTTGTGGTTAAGAACCTATCACTGTGATGCACTATTATTGTTTTTGTTTATCATTTGTTAGCTTGAATACATTGTATAAAAAACACACATGTATGTGTGTGTATGTATATATAGATATATATTATATATATATATAAATATAATACAACACAGTAGTAGGAAGAAGGCACTCGCTGTTTACATCAAAATTTATTGCGACCATTTGCAATAATATATTGATGTAAACTGCGGAGTGCCTTCCTTGCTACTACTGTATATTACTTTTTGATGTGCACCCCGAGGGTTGATGATGTTGTGAGTGCTGGATCCTGACCTTTCATACACATATATATATATATATATTTATATATTTTACATTTTAAAAAGTGTGATCTTTGTTTTTGTTTTTGACTGTACTAAAAATTTGTTTTTATTTTCTTTCAGATATTTTCATTGCCGTTTTCATTTTAAAAAAAAAAACAAAAAAACCTCTGATCATGTCTTCGACACAAAATGTTACAATAGATGACCGGTTTACTCGGGTTACAAAGGATCCCAGATTTTGGGAGATGCCTGAGAAAGATAAGAAAATCAAAATTGATAAACGTTTCCGTTCCATGTTCCACGACAAAAAATTTAATCTCAAGTACACAGTGGATAAAAGGGGTAGACCAATTAAACATAACACCACTGAAGATTTGAAACGTTATTATGATCTTTCAGATTCTGATGAGGAGTTAGCCAATGAAAAAACACATTCAAAGAAAACAGGAAAGCAGAAGGTTAAAACAAAACTTAAGGAAGGCGAGATGACTAAAACATCTAAAAAAAGAAATCCGAGAAGAGGAAAAGGAAAGAAAGATAAGAAAAAACTGCAAGTTGCGTGATGAGAACAATAAGAATGATGAAAGACAAGGAAAGAAAAAGATAAGTGGAAAGGAAACAAAACAAATATCCAAAGAAAACAACAAACCTCTTAAAACAAAAATGAAAACAGACTCTCCATCAAAGACCCCCCAAAAAGCCTTTGAAAGCTGCATCTAAAATTACACCTAATCAACAATCAGAGGAAGAATCGGGTCAGTATTTTTTTTTATTTTTTATTATTGTGTTTATTTGTTTACAGTGACAGTAAAGTCAACATTTTATGTTTCTTCATAATTTAAATAGAGCTTGTAATTTTAAACAACTTTCCAGTTTAACTCCTAGTATAAAATTGACTTCATTCTTTTGCTGTCCTTTGTTAAAGAGCACACTGTAGTCCAAAAGAAAAAGGGGTTTATCCACATGACCATTGGGTATATTTATATTTACCCTTACCCCCTAACCATTTTCTTTTGTAACTTTCCAGGGGCATCTAGGTTTCTGGGACTTGGTGACATCATCTGCATCCTTGGATAGCAGGCCTTAAAGGGGCATAAAACCCATATGCTAAATCACCTGAAAGTGATGACAACATAGCTGAGGAAACACCTGACAAGAACATAAATACCACCTGAACATCTCTATGTAAAAAAGAAGATATTTTACCTAAAAAATTCTTAATCTCACAATAGTAAGTGGATCAGTGCTGATATAAAAACATAATTTATGTAAGAACTTACCTGATAAATTCATTTCTTTCATATTAGCAAGAGTCCATGAGCTAGTGACGTATGGGGATATAGATTCCTACCAGGAGGGGCAAAGTTTCCCAAACCTCAAAATGCCTATAAATACACCCCTCACCACACCCACAATTCAGTTTAACGAATAGCCAAGAAGTGGGGTGATAAAAAAAGTGCGAAAGCATATAAAATAAGGAATTGGAATAATTGTGCTTTATACAAAATCATAACCACCACAAAAAAAGGGCGGGCCTCATGGACTCTTGCTAATATGAAAGAAATGAATTTATCAGGTAAGTTCTTACATAAATTATGTTTTCTTTCATGTAATTAGCAAGAGTCCATGAGCTAGTGACGTATGGGATAATGACTACCCAAGAAGTGGATCTTTCCACACAAGAGTCACTAGAGAGGGAGGGATAAAATAAAGACAGCCAATTCCTGCTGAAAATAATCCACACCCAAAAAAAAGTTTAACGAAAAACATAAGCAGAAGATTCAAACTGAAACCGCTGCCTGAAGTACTTTTCTACCAAAAACTGCTTCAGAAGAAGAAAATACATCAAAATGGTAGAATTTAGTAAAAGTATGCAAAGAGGACCAAGTCGCTGCTTTGCATATCTGGTCAACCGAAGCTTCATTCCTAAACGCCCAGGAAGTAGAAACTGACCTAGTAGAATGAGCTGTAATCCTCTGAGGCGGAATTTTACCCGACTCAACATAGGCAAGATGAATTAAAGATTTCAACCAAGATGCCAAAGAAATGGCAGAAGCTTTCTGGCCTTTTCTAGAACCAGAAAAGATAACAAATAGACTAGAAGTCTTACGAAAAGATTTCGTAGCTTCAACATAATATTTCAAAGCTCTAACAACATCCAAAGAATGCAACGATTTCTCCTTAGAATTCTTAGGATTAGGACATAATGAAGGAACCACAATTTCTCTACTAATGTTGTTGGAATTCACAACTTTAGGTAAAAATTCAAAAGAAGTTCGCAACACCGCCTTATCCTGATGAAAAATCAGAAAAGGAGACTCACAAGAAAGAGCAGATAATTCAGAAACTCTTCTGGCAGAAGAGATGGCCAAAAGGAACAAAACTTTCCAAGAAAGTAATTTAATGTCCAATGAATGCATAGGTTCAAACGGAGGAGCTTGAAGAGCTCCCAGAACCAAATTCAAACTCCAAGGAGGAGAAATTGACTTAATGACAGGTTTTATACGAACCAAAGCTTGTACAAAACAATGAATATCAGGAAGAATAGCAATCTTTCTGTGAAAAAGAACAGAAAGAGCAGAGATTTGTCCTTTCAAAGAACTTGCGGACAAACCCTTATCTAAACCATCCTGAAGGAACTGTAAAATTCTCGGTATTCTAAAAGAATGCCAGGAAAAATGATGAGAAAGACACCAAGAAATATAAGTCTTCCAGACTCTATAATATATCTCTCGAGATACAGATTTACGAGCCTGTAACATAGTATTAATCACAGAGTCAGAGAAACCTCTTTGACCAAGAATCAAGCGTTCAATCTCCATACCTTTAAATTTAAGGATTTCAGATCCTGATGGAAAAAAGGACCTTGTGACAGAAGGTCTGGTCTTAACGGAAGAGTCCACGGTTGGCAAGAGGCCATCCGGACAAGATCCGCATACCAAAACCTGTGAGGCCATGCCGGAGCTACCAGCAGAACAAACGAGCATTCCTTCAGAATCTTGGAGATTACTCTTGGAAGAAGAACTAGAGGCGGAAAGATATAGGCAGGATGATACTTCCAAGGAAGTGATAATGCATCCACTGCCTCCGCCTGAGGATCCCGGGATCTGGACAGATACCTGGGAAGTTTCTTGTTTAGATGGGACGCCATCAGATCTATTTCTGGAAGTTCCCACATTTGAACAATCTGAAGAAATACCTCTGGGTGAAGAGACCATTCGCCCGGATGCAACGTTTGGCGACTGAGATAATCCGCTTCCCAATTGTCTACACCTGGGATATGAACCGCAGAGATTAGACAGGAGCTGGATTCCGCCCAAACCAAAATTCGAGATACTTCTTTCATAGCCAGAGGACTGTGAGTCCCTCCTTGATGATTGATGTATGCCACAGTTGTGACATTGTCTGTCTGAAAACAAATGAACGATTCTCTCTTCAGCAGAGGCCAAAACTGAAGAGCTCTGAAAATTGCACGGAGTTCCAAAATATTGATCGGTAATCTCACCTCCTGAGATTCCCAAACTCCTTGTGCCGTCAGAGATCCCCACACAGCTCCCCAACCTGTGAGACTTGCATCTGTTGAAATTACAGTCCAGGTCGGAAGCACAAAAGAAGCCCCCTGAATTAAACGATGGTGATCTGTCCACCATGTTAGAGAGTGTCGAACAATCGGTTTTAAAGATATTAATTGAGATATCTTCGTGTAATCCTTGCACCATTGCTTCAGCATACAGAGCTGAAGAGGTCGCATGTGAAAACGAGCAAAGGGGATCGCGTCCGATGCAGCAGTCATAAGACCTAGAATTTCCATGCATAAGGCTACCGAAGGGAATGATTGTGACTGAAGGTTTCGACAAGCTGAAATCAACTTTAGACGTCTCTTGTCTGTTAAAGACAGAGTCATGGACACTGAATCCATCTGGAAACCCAGAAAGGTTACCCTTGTCTGAGGAATCAAAGAACTTTTTGGTAAATTGATCCTCCAACCATGATCTTGAAGAAACAACACAAGTCGATTCGTATGAGATTCTGCTAAATGTAAAGACTGAGCAAGTACCAAGATATCGTCCAAATAAGGAAATACCACAATACCCTGTTCTCTGATTACAGACAGCAGGGCACCGAGAACCTTTGTAAAAATTCTTGGAGCTGTAGCTAGGCCAAACGGCAGAGCCACAAACTGGTAATGCTTGTCCAGAAACGAGAATCTCAGGAACTGATAATGATCTGGATGAATCGGAATATGCAGATATGCATCCTGTAAATCTATTGTGGACATATAATTCCCTTGCTGAACAAAAGGTAAGATAGTCCTTACAGTTACCATCTTGAATGTTGGTATCCTTACATAACGATTCAAAATTTTTAGATCCAGAACTGGTCTGAAAGAATTCTCCTTCTTTGGTACAATGAAGAGATTTGAATAAAACCCCATCCCCTGTTCCGGAACTGGAACTGGCATAATTACTCCAGTCAACTCTAGATCTGAAACACATTTCAGAAATGCTTGAGCTTTTACTGGATTTACTGGGACACGGGAAAGAAAAAATCTCTTTGCAGGAGGTCTCAACTTGAAACCAATTCTGTACCCTTCTGAAACAATGCTCTGAATCCAAAGATTGTGAACAGAATTGATCCAAATTTCCTTGAAAAAACGTAACCTGCCCCCTACCAGCTGAGCTGGAATGAGGGCCGCACCTTCATGTGGACTTAGAAGCAGGCTTTGCCTTTCTAGCTGGCTTGGATTTATTCCAAACTGGAGATGGTCTCCAAACTGAAACTGCTCCTGAGGATGAAGGATCAGGCTTTTGTTCTTTGTTGAAACGAAAGGAACGAAAACGATTATTAGCCCTGTTTTTACCTTTAGATTTTTTATCCTGTGGTAAAAAAGTTCCTTTCCCACCAGTAACAGTTGAAATAATGGAATCCAACTGAGAACCAAATAATTTGTTACCCTGGAAAGAAATGGAAAGTAAAGTTGATTTAGAAGCCATATCAGCATTCCAAGTTTTAAGCCATAAAGCTCTTCTAGCTAAAATAGCTAGAGACATAAACCTGACATCAACTCTGATAATATCAAAAATGGCATCACAGATAAAATTATTAGCATGTTGAAGAAGAATAATAATGTCATGAGAATCACGATGTGTTACTTGTTGCGCTAAAGTTTCCAACCAAAAAGTTGAAGCCGCAGCAACATCAGCCAAAGATATAGCAGGTCTAAGAAGATTACCTGAACACAGATAAGCTTTTCTTAGAAAGGACTCAATTTTCCTATCTAGAGGATCCTTAAACGAAGTACCATCTGACGTAGGAATAGTAGTACGTTTAGCAAGGGTAGAAATAGCCCCATCAACTTTAGGGATCTTGTCCCAAAATTCTAATCTGTCAGACGGCACAGGATATAATTGCTTAAAACGTTTAGAAGGAGTAAATGAATTACCCAAATTATCCCATTCTTTGGAAATTACTGCAGAAATAGCATCAGGAACAGGAAAAACTTCTGGAATAACTACAGGAGATTTAAAAACCTTATTTAAACGTTTAGATTTAGTATCAAGAGGACCAGAATCCTCTATTTCTAAAGCAATTAGGACTTCTTTAAGTAAAGAATGAATAAATTCCATTTTAAATAAATATGAAGATTTATCAGCATCAACCTCTGAGACAGAATCCTCTGAACCAGAGGAATCATCAGAATCAGAATGATGATGTTCAGTTAAAAATTCATCTGTAGGGAGAGAAGTTTTAAAAGATTTTTTACGTTTACTAGAAGGAGAAATAACAGACATAGCCTTCTTTATGGATTCAGAAACAAAATCTCTTATATTATCAGGAACATTCTGCACCTTAGATGTTGAAGGAACTGCAACAGGCAATGGTACTTTACTAAAGGAAATATTATCTGCTTTAACAAGTTTGTCATGACAATCAATACAAACAACAGCTGGAGGAATAGCTACCAAAAGTTTACAGCAGATACACTTAGCTTTGGTAGATTCAGCACTTGACAGCGATTTTCCTGTAGTATCTTCTGACTCAGATGCAACGTGAGACATCTTGCAATATGTAAGAGAAAAAACAACATATATATAAAGCAAAATTGATCAAATTCCTTAAATGACAGTTTCAGGAATGGGAAAAAATGCCAAAGAACAAGCTTCTAGCAACCAGAAGCAATAAAAAATGAGACTTAAATAATGTGGAGACAAAAGTGACGCCCATATTTTTTCGCGCCAAATAAGACGCTCACATTATTTGGCGCCTAAATGCTTTTTGGCGCCAAAAATGACGCCACATCCGGAACGCCGACATTTTTGGCGCAAAATAACGTCAAAAAATGACGCAACTTCCGGCGACATGTATGACGCCGGAAACGTAAATAGAATTTTTGCGCCAAAAACGTCCGCGCCAAGAATGACGCAATAAAATGAAGCATTTTCAGCCCCCGCGAGCCTAACAGCCCACAGGGAAAAAGTCAAATTTTAAGGTAAGAAAAATGTTAAAATGCATTATCCCAAATATGAAACTGACTGTCTGAAAATAAGGAAAGTTGAACATTCTGAGTCAAGGCAAATAAATGTTTGAATACATATATTTAGAACTTTATAAACAAAGTGCCCAACCATAGCTAGGAGTGTCACAGAAAATAAGACTTACTTACCCCAGGACACTCATCTACATATAGTAGATAGCCAAACCAGTACTGAAACGAGAATCAGCAGAGGTAATGGTATATATAAGAGTATATCGTCGATCTGAAAAGGGAGGTAAGAGATGAATCTCTACGACCGATAACAGAGAACCTATGAAATAGACCCCTTAGAAGGAGATCACTGCATTCAAATAGGCAATACTCTCCTCACATCCCTCTGACATTCACTGCACGCTGAGAGGAAAACCGGGCTCCAACTTGCTGCGGAGCGCATATCAACGTAGAATCTAGCACAAACTTACTTCACCACCTCCATCGGAGGCAAAGTTTGTAAAACTGAATTGTGGGTGTGGTGAGGGGTGTATTTATAGGCATTTTGAGGTTTGGGAAACTTTGCCCCTCCTGGTAGGAATGTATATCCCATACGTCACTAGCTCATGGACTCTTGCTAATTACATGAAAGAAAGCTTTGCTTTACTGTGATTTCATGACATTTCACTTAAATCTTGCAATGTTTCATTAAACTGAGTAGGGAAATAACATGACTGTGCCTGCACATAACGGATGCATGCTTCCTTTCATGTCTCGGAACTAGCATCCTGATTGGCTTGTTTACAGTTTCTTTACAATGGAATGGGGCTACTGAGGACATTTTGAGGGCTCTTTACAGCTATGCTGCATCACTTTGATGTGCTTCAACATTTGGGTATCATATCCCTTTAAGTGCAAGAGCGGCCGCTTCTAAAGTGCACACTCCACCCCGGGATGATAACAAATGGTTGTCATCTACGCTAAAAGGGTTAAAACTGGATGCTCTATCATACTCATGCATGTTTAATTTTGGCTTTACTGTCCTTTTAAAACGGACATGTTTTATATCTGTATACTATATATCGGAAGCTACATTTTACAATACAAATAATCTGCATACAAAATCAGTGTTGTGTAGATATTTAAAACTATCAGTTTGCTATCAGAATTTGTAGAATTTTCTGTTTCACACCTAGCTCCTGTGTCTACCACAGGTCTAATAACCCTTTGAGTGCTAAGCCTTTTCCCACCTGGGTGCTAAGATTTTTTAATGTTTATTTCATTTTTTTAAATTATTTTAACAATTTATTTTTTACCTTTTTGTTTTATTTTTTTTCAGACCCCCAAGACTTACACTGTTGGAAAGGTTAGGTGATTACCTTTCCAATGGTGGGTCTTGGGGGTCTGTAGCTGCTTAGATGCATGAGATACAGGATTCTAAGCAGCATGCCCCCTGCTCCTATACTTAACATTGTTAAGTATAAATAAAGTTGCGCTGTGACGTCATCACGTTATTGCGCGTGACGTCACCACGCAAAACGGGAAGGAGCAGGTGGGAGCCCCCAGATCTCCCTCAAGGTGGGAGAGTGCTAGTGACGGCTCTGAGCCGTCATTAGCACCAGAGTGGGAAACTCTGTGACAGCTCAGAGCCGTCATTAGCACTCAAAGGGTTAAAGGAACATGAAACCCATTTTTTTCACTCATGATTCAGATAGAGAATACACTTTTAAAATAATAGTTTCCAATTCACTTCTGTTATCAATTCTGCTTCGCTCTCTTGTTATTCTTTATTGAAGAGATATCTAGATAGGTAGCGTGCACATGTCTGAAGGACTACATAACAGGAAAAGTGCTGCCATCTAGTGTTCTTGCTAACGTATAACATTATTGCAAAACTTAGTGATGCACCGAAATGGAAATTCTGGACCAAACCGAATCCGAAAATCCGGGATGCACTTGGCCGAAAACCAAAACCAAAACTGATACCGAAAATGTATTTTTTCAAATTTTTTTTTTTTTTATTATTTTTTTTGCATAATTAGAGCCAATAAAAAAAGCCCACACTTTTATTGAAAGTAACACACTAAAATTGGACAAAAATATCTTAAAACAATAATATGCTACACAATAATTTTACCAAGAAAAAAACAGGCAAAAAATAATGCCATTTTCTGCCAAAATGTTTCTGCAACCAAAATTTTGGTGCATCCCTACTTAAAACAATTATAAATATCAATATACTGTATTATTCTTCATTTAGTTCTATGTAACATAATCATATTTAACAGTTTTTTTTTTACCAATTATCCAAATAAAGTATAGTCCTAGAAAACTCATTATATGCAGAACAGTAAGTCAAGTAATAAACTTAAACAGCAGCTCTAGGCTAGCATCAAATTTGAAACATGCTACACAATAATTTTACCGAAAATAACAGGCAAAAAAACGAAATAGCCAAAGATGCCATTTTCGGCCGAAACTTTCTGCGGCCGAAATTTCGGTGCATCCTTAGCAAAACTGCTACCATATAGTTCTCTGGCTAATGTATAATATTCTTGAAAAACTGCTGCCATATAGTGTTGCAGACATGTGCACAATCCTGAGCTTTCATTCCTGCTTTTCAACAAAGGACAACAAGAAAATAAAGAAACATTGATAATAGAAGTAAATGGGAAAGTTGTTTGAAATTGTATGTTCTGAATCATTAAAGAACACTTTTGGGTTTTATGTCACTTTTAAGAGTGCATGGTCTGCTTAAAAAAGTGTTTATTTGGGTAACTCCCTGAAAAATGCCCAGAAGTTAATGATGTTAATAATGTTCAAAGACTACACAAGCATATAGAACAAGCATATAGCTGCTTCAGCAACAATGGCTCAGCAATGAAGGGGTTACGCTACCTTTTGAAAAAATTATAACTTTGAAAACAGTTGCAAATACATCCCCTCTCACCTCTGTAGCACAACTCTGTCCTACTGCACCAATGCATTCTTTTAAAGTCAAATGATCCACAAACCAGAGAGCAGCAGTAGCAGGTCAGTTTCCTCCAAGGTTAGACACTGTACTGAAGAGTCATGTATGTTTCACCAATTAGAGGAGCACTGACTTTAGCATTGAAAGCTACAAACATACTATTATAAAGTATTCTGTGAGACTACAAACATACTATATAAAGTATTCTGTAAGACTACAAACATACTATATAAAGTATTCTGTAAGACTACAAACATACTATATAATGTATTCTGTGAGACCACAAACATACTATATAAAGTATTCTGTGAGACTACAAACATACTATATAAAGTATTCTGTAAGACTACAAACATACTATTATAAAGTATTCTGTAAGACTACAAACATACTATATAACGTATTCTGTGAGACTACAAACATACTATTATAAAGTATTCTGTAAGACCACAAACATACTATATAAAGTATTCTGTAAGACTACAGTAAGACTACAAACATACTATATAAAGTATTCTGTAAGACTACAGTAAGACTACAAACATACTATTATAAAGTATTCTGTGAGACTACAAACATACTATTATAAAGTATTCTGTAAGACCACAAACATACTATATAAAGTATTCTGTAAGACCACAAACATACTATATAAAGTATTCTGTAAGACTACAAACATACTATATAAAGTATTCTGTAAGACTACAAACATACTATATAAAGTATTCTGTAAGACTACAAACATACTATATAAAGTATTCTGTAAGACCACAAACATACTATATAAAGTATTCTGTAAGACTACAAACATACTATATAAAGTATTCTGTAAGACTACAAACATACTATATAAAGTATTCTGTAAGACTACAAACATACTATATAAAGTATTCTGTAAGACCACAAACATACTATATAAAGTGTTCTGTAAGACCACAAACATACTATATAAAGTATTCTGTAAGACTACAAACATACTATATAAAGTATTCTGTAAGACTACAAACATACTATATAAAGTATTCTGTAAGACCACAAACATACTATATAATGTATTCTGTGAGACCACAAACATACTATATAAAGTATTCTGTAAGACTACAAACAAACTATATAAAGTATTCTGTAAGACTACAAACATACTATATAAAGTATTCTGTAAGACTACAAACAAACTATATAAAGTATTCTGTAAGACTACAAACATACTATATAAAGTATTCTGTAAGACTACAAACATACTATATAAAGTATTCTGTGAGACTACAAACATACTATATAAAGTATTCTGTGAGACTACAAACATACTATATAAAGTATTCTGTGAGACCACAAACATACTATATAAAGTATTCTGTGAGACTACAAACATACTATATAAAGTATTCTGTAAGACCACAAACATACTATATAAAGTATTCTGTAAGACTACAAACATACTATATAAAGTATTTTGTGAGACTACAAACATACTATATAAAGTATTCTGTAAGACCACAAACATACTATATAAAGTATTCTGTGAGACTACAAACATACTATATAAAGTATTCTGTAAGACCACAAACATACTATATAAAGTATTCTGTAAGACTACAAACATACTATATAAAGTATTCTGTAAGACTACAAACATACTATATAAAGTATTCTGTAAGACTACAAACATACTATATAAAGTATTCTGTAAGACCACAAACATACTATATAAAGTATTCTGTAAGACTACAAACATACTATATAAAGTATTCTGTAAGACTACAAACATACTATATAAAGTATTCTGTAAGACTACAAACATACTATATAAAGTATTCTGTAAGACTACAAACATACTATATAAAGTATTCTGTAAGACCACAAACATACTATATAAAGTATTCTGTAAGACTACAAACATACTATATAAAGTATTCTGTAAGACTACAAACATACTATATAAAGTATTCTGTAAGACTACAAACATACTATATAATGTATTCTGTGAGACCACAAACATACTATATAAAGTATTCTGTAAGACTACACACATACTATATAATGTATTCTGTAAGACTACAAACATACTATATAAAGTATTCTGTAAGACTACAAACATACTATATAAAGTATTCTGTAAGACTACAAACATACTATATAAAGTATTCTGTAAGACTACAAACATACTATATAAAGTATTCTGTAAGACTACAAACATACTATATAAAGTATTCTGTAAGACTACAAACATACTATATAAAGTATTCTGTAAGACTACAAACATACTATATAAAGTATTCTGTAAGACTACAAACATACTATATAAAGTATTCTGTAAGACTACAAACATACTATATAAAGTATTCTGTAAGACTACAAACATACTATATAAAGTATTCTGTAAGACTACAAACATACTATATAAAGTATTCTGTAAGACTACAAACATACTATATAAAGTATTCTGTAAGACTACAAACATACTATATAAAGTATTCTGTAAGACTACAAACATACTATATAAAGTATTCTGTAAGACTACAAACATTCTATATAAAGTATTCTGTAAGACTACAAACATACTATATAACATATTCTGTAAGACCACAAACATACTATATAAAGTTTTCTGTAAGACTACAAACATACTATATAAAGTATTCTGTAAGACTACAAACATACTATATAAAGTATTATGTAAGACTACAAAAATAGTCTTACATCCTCTGCCCCGTTACCACTTTCTGTTGGGGTACCTCAAGGCTCTGTCCTTGGTCCCCTTCTCTTTTCAATCTACACGTCGTCACTAGGTTCCTTACTAAAGTCCCATGGGTTTCAATACCACTTGTATGCCGATGACACCCAAATCTACCTCTCTGCACCAGACCTATCTCCTTCCTTACTAACCCGTGTCACTAACTGGCTTTCTCACATCTCATCTTGGATGTCCTCTCACTACCTTAAGCTAAATCTCTCCAAAACTGAACTATTTTTCCCCCTTCTTCCAATGTCTCCACCCCCAAAATTTCTATAACTGTTGATAATTCCATCATTACCCCTACCCTGCACGCCCGATGTCTTGGGGTCACACTTGACTCAGATCTTTCCTTCACTCCTCACATTCAGTCCTTGGCTAAAGCCTGCCGCTTCCACCTTAAAAACATTGCTAAAATTAGACATTTCCTTACACAAGATACAACCAAGATTTTAATCCACTCTCTCATCCTTTCTCGCCTCGACTACTGCAATTCCGTCCTCTCTGGTCTACCTAGCTCCCGCATAGCTCCTTTACAATCCATTATGAATGCCTAAATAAAAATAGAGAAGTGCTCAAACTGGGAATTAATAATAGCTTGTTCTATGGCTAGTTACCACCCTAGAAGCAGCTTCTTTTTGCTCAACATGTGCCTTTCACAGAGAAGAACTTTCCTGTAGCATATCAGTCTGATCCTGACTTCACAGTACAGTGCAGTCCCGAAATACCAGGCAATCCCTCTTTGAACGAGAGAAACAGCAAAACCCCAGACAGTATGCTTCTCTCTTTTTATTTATGCAAATTATGACATTTAGGGAAGTCTCCCTAAGTGTGATGCGGGAATCCAGACGTGGACCCATTGCTCAGTGTGCCTAGAGGGATATGGCTGCACCTCACTGACGAGGCCCACAATAGGCCGAAACGTACGTCTGGGGTTTTGCTGTTTCTCTCATTCAGAGCCAATGTCTCCCTGTGTTTGTCAAGCCCTGTATTAAAGGGTAGAAAACACACACGCTACACTGTCCCTTTAACTCCCATTTTTATAGCAATCACCTACAAATGATTGGAGTTTGAGACCATTCATTAGAAACAGGAGGTTTGCACTCTTTCCAAAATGAGGTATTTTCCTCCACTGTGTTATATAGGCAGGGATAAGGGGTCTCTTATCACACACCTCTCTTTTGTCTAGTTAGGGTATGTGATCACCCACAAGGCAGAACATGCTGTGATCTGAGATGTCACCACAGAAACTGCAGCATTTTAAACACAGCACTTGCCCAGAGAGCCTAAGGTGCTTGTATCATCTGGTAATGACTCAATTTGTTAAAGGGACAGTGTAAACCAATTGTCATATAACTGCATGTAATAAGACACTACTATAAAGGAGAATATGCACAGATGCTGATCTAAAAATCCAGTATAAAACCTTTTAAAAACTTACTTAGAAGCTCACAGTTTAGCACTGTTGATGAGGTTAGGCTGGGACACCCACTGAAATGCGCTGGGAAACCAAGAAGAGCAGACCCTCCCCTGCATATGAAAAGACAGATTACACAAACAATAGCAGCACAAATCTGTAGAGCTGGGTCTACAGCTGATACTTTGGGGCTTGGTTAGGAGTCTGAAAATCAACACAATGTTATAAAAAAACAAACTATAAATTGTTACAAAAACACTACCAGATGGACTATATAATTGGATAATCTACAAAAAAAATTTGCAAAGAAAAATCTAGTGTACAATGTCCCTTTAATTGCTAACATACCCCACTGGCACTCTAAGCAGCCATAGTATTTAAAATGCTGGTGCACTGAGAATATCTAGCTATGCTTCACATGCATGTGCACAGAAATATGTTAACTCTAAAACAGTGATAACTTTTTCTAGAAACATTTTTGCCAATACTTATTATTATGCTTCTATTCAAAGATGTAATTCATCCGTGCATTTAAATTTTAAACAGAATGTTCTTTTAATTATGGAAAATAAATCAACTTTGCAATATGCTTTTGTTGTCATTTAGCTTGTTTGACTATCCCAGGTAGGCTGGTGCGCCTTCATTAAGAAAAAAATAAAGATGGAACATTATACAAAGTAATCGCGTAGATCAGAGCTTATTTATAAAGAATCCCAACAGGCTTTTCTAGGAGTTTATCCCTGAACTGCTCTTGATTTCAAAACCCTTGTGAATTGTGAAATAAAATGACAGTGTTAATTGATTACAAAGTGTTTCTTTTATAAACTGGTATCTTGCTATAGTATGAAGCAAAAAAAGGGGGTTAAATAAACTAGCGCTTAAGAGTTAATATCCCTTGCCCTATTCTCCTACTATCTACTTCCCAGATAGAAAGGTGTATAAAGTGAAAAAGTTATGGAGATTAGGCGCTTAATCTGCAAAAGGGATAAAGGTGTGTATGGAGGTCGTTAGCTAAATATGTAGAAAAAACTGGACCTTGGACAGAATAAGTGAAAAATTCTTCTACAATTTATTTTCAAAATAAAAACATGATAATACCAAGATAAAATAAATCACAATCCCTAAGTGTTGCAACACTATATCGATCAATTCATAAAATTTCTAAAATTCAGATATACATTTGTTTCATACACAAATAAAAGGATTTATCTGCTCTTTTGTATCCTTTGTTCAAAGATTTTAGATAGAATGTATTCTTTTATTTCAAAACAATTAATAATATTTGTCTCTATTTGATATTTTATATCTATATTTCATCAACTTTAAAATTACAAATATGTAGCAAAAACTAACAATTAGTTAAAAACAATTTAAATGCAAGATTATAAATGGTGTCCCCACAATGGCTGTTTACTTATATTGGTTGTAATTTTGTGTATCTAAAAAGTTCATCAAAGCATTTGTAAGTAATTGGAGATAAATTACTGAGGGCTGTGTTCTTTATCCTTATATTTATGTTGTGATATATTACGGTTTCACAGTTACCTCTTTGTATCCTCAGTGAGCTTAATTTGTAGAAAAGGAATGTTCCAAACAGTGTTTAGGGGTGATTTTCTTACCCTCTCTTGTGAGCTGTTACTACTCACGGCTTCCCACCGGTTCCTGGGAAAACTGAGGACACATAGGAACCGCTGGGAAGCCGTGAGTAGTAACAGCTCACAAGAGAGGGTAAGAAAATCACCCCTAAACACTGTTTGGAACATTCCTTTTCTACAAATTAAGCTCACTGAGGATACAAAGAGGTAACTGTGAAACCGTAATATATCACAACATAAATATAAGGATAAAGAACACAGCCCTCAGTAATTTATCTCCAATTACTTACAAATGCTTTGATGAACTTTTTAGATACACAAAATTACAACCAATATAAGTAAACAGCCATTGTGGGGACACCATTTATAATCTTGCATTTAAATTGTTTTTAACTAATTGTTAGTTTTTGCTACATATTTGTAATTTTAAAGTTGATGAAATATAGATATAAAATATCAAATAGAGACAAATATTATTAATTGTGTTGAAATAAAAGAATACATTCTATCTAAAATCTTTGAACAAAGGATACAAAAGAGCAGATAAATCCTTTTATTTGTGTATGAAACAAATGTATATCTGAATTTTAGAAATTTTATGAATTGATCGATATAGTGTTGCAACACTTAGGGATTGTGATTTATTTTATCTTGGTATTATCATGTTTTTATTTTGAAAATAAATTGTAGAAGAATTTTTCACTTATTCTGTCCAAGGTCCAGTTTTTTCTACATATTTAGCTAACGACCTCCATACACACCTTTATCCCTTTTGCAGATTAAGCGCCTAATCTCCATAACTTTTTCACATCTTGCTATAGTATGTAGTGTAAGATGCAATAATGCATTAGAATATTTTTTTATTGCATATGTGTTTAACCCGCACAAAGGTTTTCAAGGGACAGTAAAGTCAAATGTTACACACTTGTGATTTAACTAGAACAAACTATTTTAAACGATTTTCCAATTTATTTCTAATATCACATTTTCTCCATTCTCTTGCTATCGTTAAAGGGACATGAAACCCCAAAAATATCTTTCATGATTCAGATAGAGCATGCAGTTTTATACAACTTTCTAATTGTCTTCATTCTCTTGGTATCTTTTGTTGAAAAGCAGGGGCATAAGCTTAGGAGCGTGCACATGTCTGGAGCACTATTTGTCAATAGTTTTACAAGAACGTTATTCATTTGCAAGAGTACTAGATAGCAGCACCATTTCCTGCCATGTAATGCTGCAGATGCCTACCTAGGTATCTCTTCGACAAAGAATAACCTGACAACAAAGCAAATTTGATAAAAGTTTTAGGTTTCATGTCCCTTTAAGTATGAGAACAGTTAAAATCCTGATACAGAACATAATATAAGTTGTGGCCACTTTCTTCTAATCAAAATTAATTTCCCCACATTAGTCTTCTTGATTTTTAGGTGAAAATCTCTTTTAAAGTAACGGAAGAAAAAATTTAAATATATTAAAAAAAAAATGTAATTGATGAAGATGCGCAATAACTTTTCAATATAAAAATGAAATTCAAATACCCGCATTCCTCCGCCCACTTCAAAAATTAATTTTTCTGTCAGCTTACAGTCTGAATAGTTCTCCAATCGGTGCTCTAGCTACAACAAAAGGCGCCTAAAGGGGAGAATATTCAGACTGTTAGCTCACAGAAAAATTTGAATTTCATATGTATATTAAAAAGTAAGTTATATCACATCTTTGTTACAACTGATGAACGAAACTCCAGCTAAAATATCACTAACATTCCGGAGACAGAGAATATCTTAAGTAATACAATTTCTGAAGTCATAAAATAAATGCAAGTTGAATCGTGAAGTGATGATTCTATGCACAATTTTTACTATGTGCCTGGAATCAAATTTATAGCACAAAACATATATATTCTAGAGTTTTTTTCTTTGTGGATTTTCACAAAAATGCATTTATTTTTATTTTCATAATTAACATTTCTCAAACTTGCTGCCCTTTCATAAGCTGTAAAATATAAATTGAATAAAGTATACTTTTGATACAGTTATAATGTATTGATATATATACAACCGTTGTTCAGTACTCTATTGCATGCATATTAAATAACCACTAGGTGTCAATATTGTGGAACATATGACTGGTATACATAGCCAACTCGTGGTTGTTTCTCAATTTTAGATTTTGTTAATCTTTATTTTTAGCTTCATGCAAATCCCAAACATATTTGACCATATTTAGAAAGATGCATATCTGCTTTACATGACACTTGTTTAATTTCCTTTTTTTTTGCATTTACATAAATGTATTTATACTATATTTTTTGAAACACTTGGGGCTGCCAGAAAGATTGTTTGTTTGCTGAGACAATAAATATTTGTATTTGTAATATTTATTTGTCAATTAGGGTAAAATGACTCGTAGTTTTCACCAACATATGCGAGTTTGTATTTTTTTTCTAAAATCAGGACTTGACAAATGTATATAAAACGCAGAACCTATTGAAACATTTATTTAGAATTCAGGTAAGTTGTTTGTTTATAAACGTATGCAGAGTAATATAAAAATAAAAATAGAAGCTAGTGGTTCAATTCTAGTATAGCTACCTTCTCACAGGATTTGTCAGACCCTGTCTTAAAGGGTCAGTGTACTGTAAAATAGTTTATCCCTTAATGAGTTTCCAGTGACTCATACCAGTTGCAGAGTATAAAATGTACAACGTTGTATTAAAAAAATGTTCCTTTGGGTTCATTTTGTATATGAAATAGCTGTATATAAACACAAAGGCTTCCTTATTTTATCTCTTTCTGATATTACAGTTCTTGTTTACATAGAGGTAATGGAGCTATTTAAAAAAAATAATAATACGCTACAGCAGATAAAATTGATCCCTGGGAGTACATTAAAGTGCCATAAAACATTTTGAGTTACGTGCATATTAAAAAAAGGGTCGACAAAGGTAAAACAGTGTGTAAAAAAAGCTTATTAGTATTTTAATAACATTTCCAAAAATCTTACTTACACTTTAGTGTTGCCAAGTGTAGACTGCTTCACCCCCGTTATCAGTGTCCTACTCCAAACCATGTAACAAAGTGTGCATGTGAGGATTGTGATGCCAAAATGTTTTTTGCAGCAGACGTGATTAAGACTATACTGTTACCCTAACACTGCGCTAACTGACCACTGCTGTAGAGCCTATTGCCACCTATTATTTGACTGGCTGTACTCTACACACTAGACCGGGTACAGAATTAACATACAAGGTAAAATTCACAATGTAAGTTGTCTAAGTGAGCCAACTGCTAAACATTCCTTATACACGATAAAACAACACAGTCACTGCTTCACCCCCGTTATCAGTGTCCTACTCCAAACCATGGTATCATGTAACAAAGTGTGCATGTGAGGATTGTGATGCCAAAATGTTTTTTGCAGCAGACGTGATTAAGAATGTAATTATTTTACATTGGTATAGTCTCTTTAAAAATATATTGCATGTTAAAATATTGTTTTTGCTTGGAAAAGGTTGTTAATGATGAAGTTGTAACCATTCAGAAGTGCACAAATGGTCTGTGGGCTAGATGATCATTGGCTGATAAGAATGCCTTCTGCACCTTTGTTTGTGGACAATGACATGCCCCACAAACTTAACAATAAAAAGTGTTTTTTGTTTTTTAACCTGGAATGTCCATTCTTTAAAAAGACCATGAAAAATACTTTAAATAATGATTTTTTAAATGAGAGACTTAAAATTAATTGCTTGTTAAACCTAGCCATTATTTTCTTCTTAAGACATTCTTCATTTGCCTTTTGTATAGGTGAAAGTGACGAGGACAGTGGTAGTGAGAGCATATGTGATACAGCAGATTTTTTGGACATGGAGGCAGAAGAAAGTGAGGACGCTGGCTCTGAAGATTTGGAAGAGTGTGAAGAAGAAGAATACGGTTCAGGAGAAGAGTTTGAAGAGGAAGAAGAATCAGGTTCAGGAGAGGATTCTGAAGAAGAACCAGGTTTAGAAGAGCTTGAGAAAGAATCAGGTTCAAGAGAAGAGTCTGAAGAAGAAACAGGTTCAGAAGATCTTGAGGAAGAATCAGGTTCAGGAGAAGAGGAGAAAGAAGACAGTGACAGTGGCCCTGATTTGGCCAGAGGTAAAGGGAATGTTGAAACAAGCTCTGAGGATGACGAGGAGGAGGAAGATGATGATATGGCCGACATACTACATAAAGACCTTGAGATCGAGCATGCCTGGAGAGAAATGGACAAAGATGCACCTCGTGGAGAAGAGGTACTGCTTGATAACATAGTTCCCAGTATATGCTTGTGATTTAATTTCTGTTTTATATACAGTTCAGCTGTTTCTCAAGCTTGAGTTGTGAAGTTTAGGTAGATATGTTGGGATTTTTTAGTTGATGTATTCATATGAACTACACAGATATAGGTCTCGGGTGACACATGCTATTACACCCTACTTGTGCCAAGGTAAGTTCACAAACAGAATGCAGTTTATTATCTGCCTAGAAGAATATGGTAAAAGGGACTAAAATTCTGAGTTACATCTAGTAGCCAGGCAAGTACCTCTGGGGCAGTGAAAACTCTTTATCGGGATATCTTCTAAAGCATTGCTTCTCAACCCTGGTCTTCAAGTACCCCCAACAGGCTTGGTTTTCATTAAAGCTGAACCGTGCACAGTGGAAATAATCAGCTGATGGGTGAGAGCAGGTTAGTAACCATGGTTACTAATCAGCTGATTACTTAAAGGGACATTGAACCCAAATTTTTTCTTTTGTGATTCAGATAGAGCATGCAATTTACATTGAACCCAAATTTTTTCTTTTGTGATTCAGATAGAGCATGCAATTTTAAGAAACTTTATAATTTATTCCTATTATCAAATTTTCTTCATTCTCTTGGTATCTTTATTTAAAATGCAAGAATGTCTGTTTAGATGACGGCCCATTGTTGGTGAACAGCCTGGGTTGTTCTTGCTGATTGGTGGATAAATTCACCCACCAATAAACAATTGCTGTCCAGGGTCTGAACCAAAAAATAGCTTAGATGCCTTCTTTTTCAAATAAAGATAGCAAGAGAACGAAGAAAATTTGCTAATAGGAGTAAATTAGAAAGTTGCTTAAAGTGATGATAAATGTAACTATACTTGAGTTTATATTTTGGAAGTATTACTCAATATAAGCACAGTGATGCTTTTGTTTTTTTAAATAAACTTTTTCTTACAAAATCTTCATTTATAAATGTGCTCCGTTACCTGCTCCCCGACTTCCTCCCTGTGAGAATTTCAGAAATCTCTATTTGATTGACAGGTGCATCATCCAATCAGGACTGCACCATACGCCCTATGTGAATCTGTTATTAGCACGCTCCCGTGCTCAGTTTTAAATGGCATCAGCAGAACTTCAACTGTGCAAGTGCAGTTGCAGTTACGATCTCGCCGCTGCTTATAGTAAACAGTGAACTTCCCTGTCAGTAGCAATTCACTGTTTACAGCAGCCCAGAAGACAGTGCTAAAGAATCACCCAATGGGCCGCCACCCCACTCCCCAAAGATGCTTATAATCCAAGTATCTACAAACAAAAGTGCTTTTACTTAAAAAATTATTACCGCGCCTTTTTCACCACTGCTGTAAACAGTGACAGGGAAATTCACTGTTTACTATAAGCAGCGGCGAGATCGTAGCTGCAACTGCACTTGCGCAGTTAAAGTTCTGCTGATGCCATTTAAAACTGAGCACGGGAGCGTGCTAATAACAGATTTACATAGGGCGTATGGTGCAGTCCCGATTGGATGATGCACCTGTCAATCAAATCGAGATTCCTGAAATTCTCACAGGGAGGCAGTTGGGGAGCAGGTAATGGAGCACATTTATAAATGAAGATTTTGTAACAAAAAACATTTATTTAAAAAAGCAAAAGCATCACTGTGCTTATATTGAGTAATGCTTCCAAAATTTAAACTCAAGTAAAGTTACATTTACCATCACTATAAAATTGCATGCTCTATCTGAATCACAAAAGAAAAAAAATTGTGTTCAGTGTCCCTTTAACCTGTGCACTGGCTCAGCCATAATGAAAACCTGGCCTGTTTGGGGAACTTGAGGACCAGAGTTGAGAAACACTGTTCTACAGTATCCTGAAATTATACAATTGGACCAGGAGATGAACATATCCTTGAAATCATTTAACTTCATGACCTCATATCATTCTTTTTTTTTTAAGTGAGTGTAAACTTTGACCCTCACTTAATCTATGTCCATGAGAAAACTAAAGCATAATGACATTTTCTTTATTAATTGCTGCAAAATTAAATTTTTAGGTTTTATCAACCCGTGTTTTAGATTTTAAAGGCTTTACAAATCGTCACGTAGGAATTTTTATTTCATTCTCAGTGTTCACTGAACAATGATGCACTTCGATACATTTTCATGAGTAAACCCTTCTGTCTTCCATTAAAATCTGTTAGAAGGTAGAAAAACTTTGCTCCATGAAGTAAGAGGTATGAACTTGTTATTGGCGGTTTTCTTAGGATTCCAAGGCAGTCTTTCTTGGACCTTCTCTGCGCAAAGAACATGATCCTTCCTGCACTTACTCATACATAACGTATGGCACTTTCACACCTTAAAGTAGAGCTGCAACAACTAATCGGCATAATCGATAATAATCGATTATGAAAATAGTTGTCAACGAATCTCATAATTGATTAGTTGGTTGGCAATTAGTTGGTCTGTGCATAGTACCAGCTGCTTTACTCCAATGAGCTCCTGCACATGGTATTGTGTTTTATGGTTATGCCCTTAGCCTAAAGGATGTCTACAGACATTTTACTTTTTACTTTTTTAGGACACTATAACTACTGTCTTATGTGCAACCCAGAAATAAAATAGGAGTCATAATTTGGATTGTTTATATAAAATCAGGTGACTTGGGACTGTGCTTTGCATGATATAGTGCCAAGCTTGTTATTTACACCTAGCCCTAGATTGATGGCATTTGTTATATGAATTGATGTCACTATTACCCGTTTGCACAATTTTTAGCGGATCGCTTGCTATTGCTGATATATGTACTCTATAGATAAATGTGTAAAGGTTGTGTCCTTTTACTGATATATAGTCTTTAGCCCTTTTTTCTATTTTTAATTAATTGAAATATGTACCAAATTCAACCTCTGTAAGTATATATCTGTTATTTTAAGAGTGGACTAGATATTTTTCCCCCTAACCTTATAGATGGTTATTTACCACTGCATATAGATATTCAAGATATTTTAATGTCAGAATGAAGTCCAGGCTTACTTTGTTAAGAGGCCCCTTGCATTGGTGGAGAACTAACAAAGATAAATATCCCACCTTGGTGAAATTGGCAAAACCCTATTTATGCAGGCAAAATAGCTTGCAAAAAAGAGAACCAGCCTCAGCCAGGAGCGTGTGGACATGTTGACAATTTTGCATTTCAATGCAAAGTTTCTCAAAGAGTGAATAACAGAATGTTATAAACAGTGATAGTCTACCTCTTTCTACTTCTACCTCTTTTCAAACAGTTTGTGGTTTTGTTTTGCTTAATTATAAAAATTTGTTCTGCTGCTCAAAAAATTGGACCAACAGTAGTTTTAATGTAAAATTTTTGTCAGAAGTTTATATTTATAACACTCAGTATGTGGATCCGATTAGTCGATTAATCGAAAAAACAATCGGCCGATTAATCGATTATGAAAATAATTGTTAGTTGCAGCCCTACCTTAAAGCCCCAGCTATTTGCCTCGCTGAAAACATAAACAGGGGATATCTATCAAGCCGTCAACTGTGTTGCATTCGCCGGCATCAATACGCTCGCCTAACATCACATAACATCGCAGCTGTGTATCTCAATACGCTCTCCTTATTAATAAAAAAAAAAGCCGGCAAAAAGGCGTGCACCAAGTACGGGGTGATGCGCAGCTATTGACCCCTAAACCTAACAACCCCCTAACTTAAAATTAAAATTACAACATCCCTATCTTAATATAAATTACAACTTACCTGTAGAATTAATAGAAACAATTTTAAACTATTAATTAACCTACCTTAACTATTATACTACAATTAAATTAAAATACCAATTAAATAAACTATATTACATATTAAAGAAACCTAACCCTACTCAAATTATTTAAATATACTATTAAACATTATTAAAAGTACTAAATTACAGAAAAACAAACAAACACTAAATTACGAAAAATAAAAAAAACAAATTATGAAAAATAAAAAAAGAATTACACCTTATCTAATAGCCCTTTCAAAATAAAAAAGCCCCCCCAAAATAAAAAAAACCTAGCTTACAATAAACTACCAATGGCCCTTTAAAGGGCATTTTGTGGGGCATTGCCCCAAATATATCAGCTCTTTTACCTGTAAAAAAAAATACAAACACCCCCTCCCCAACAGTTAAACCCACCACCCAACCAACCAATCCCCCCAAATAAAAAAACCTAAGCTCCCCATTGCCCTGAAAAGGGCATTTGTATGGACATTGCCCTTAAATGCATTGCCTAAAATAGCATTTAGCTATTTTACATGCCCAGACCCTAATCTAAAAATAAAACCCACCCAAAAAACCCTTAAATAAACCTAACACTAACCCCCGACGATCCACTTACAGTTATTGAAATCCCGCTTGAAGGATCCATCCAGCCGACAAGAAGTCTTCATCCAGGCGGCCTCTTCGATCTTCATCCAGCCGGCGAAGTCCTCATCCAGGCGGCAAGAAGTCTTAATCCAGACGGCATCTTCTATCTTCATCCATCCGGCGCGTAGCGGGTCCATCCTGAAGACATACGGTGCGGAGCATTCTCTTCATACGGTCGCCGCCGTAAACTGGAACTTCAATGCAAGTGATGCCATCCAAGATGGCGTCCCTTGCAATCCTATTGGCTGAAAGATTTCAATCAGCCAATAGGATTAGAGCTGCTAAAATCCTATTGGCTGTTCCAACCAGCCAATAGGATTTGAGCAGCTCTCATTCTATTGGCTGTTCCAATCAGCCAATAGGATGAGAGCTGCTCAAATCCTATTGGCTGATTGGAACAGCCAATAGGATTTTAGCAGCTCTAATCCTATTGGCTGATTGAAATCTTTCAGCCAATAGGAATGCAAGGGACGCCATCTTGGATGGCGTCCCTTGCATTGAAGTTACAGTTTACGGCGGTGACCATATGAAGAGGATGCTCTGCGCCGGATGTCTTCAGGATTTTCCCGCTCTGCGCCGGATGGATGAAGATAGAAGATGCCATCTGGATGAAGACTTCTTGCCGCCTGGATGAGGACTTTGCCGGCTGGATGAAGATCGAAAAAGGCCGCCTGGATGAGGACTTCAGCGGCTGGATGAAGATTGAAGAGGCCGCCAGGATGAAGATTTCTTGCCGGCTGGATAGATCCTTCAAGCGGGACTTCAATAACTGTAAGTGGATCGTTGGGGGTTAGTGTTAGATTTATTTAAGTTTTTTTTGGGTGCGTTTTATTTTTAGAGTAGGGTCTGGGCAGGTAAAAGAACTAAATGCCTTTTTAAGGGCAATGCCCATACAAATGCCCTTTTCAGGGCAATGGGGAGCTTAGGTTATTTTAGATAGGTTTTTTTATTTGGGGGGGTTGGTTGGTTGGGTGGTGGGTTTAACTGTTGGGGGAGTGTTTGTATTTTTTTTTACAGGTAAAAGAGTTGATATCTTTGGGGTAACGCCCCACAAAGGGCCATTGGTAGTTTATTGTAGGCTATGGTTTTTTTATTTGGGGGGGGGGGCTTTTTATTTTGATAGGGCTATTAGATTAGGTGTAATTCTTTTTTATTTTTGATAATTAGTTTTTTTATTTTTTGTAGTTTAGTGGGGGGGGTTTGTAATTTAGTACTTTTGAAAATGTTTAATAGTATATTTAAATAATTTGAGTATGGTTAGGTTTCTTTAATATGTAATTTAGATTATTTAATTGGTATTTTAATTTAATTGTAGTATAATAGTTAGGGTAGGTTAATTAATAGTTTAAACTAGTTTCTTTTCATTTTACAGTTAAGGTTTAATTTATATTAAGATAGGGATGTTGTCATTTTAATTTAAAGTTAGGGGGTTGTTAGGTTTAGGGGTTAATAGCTTAATTTAGTTTTTGGCGATGTGGGGGGCTGACGGTTTAAGGGTTAATAGGTTTAGTTAGTGGTAGTGATGTGGGAGGCCAGAGGTTTAGGGGTTAAGACGTTTATTTAGTGGCGGCGGTATAGGGGTTAATAACTTTATTTAGGTTGCGGCGGGGTTGGGGAGCAGTGGAATAGGGGTTAATACATTTTATTTAGGTTGCGGCAATGTCGGGGGCGGCAGATTAGGGGTGTTTAGACTCGGGGTTTATGTTAGGGTGTTAGGTGTAAACGTTACTTGTTTTCTACCATAGAAATCAATGGGTTATATTTATTTGTCTTGCAGCATTGAACATAAGCTTTCGCTGCTTTCAGACTCCCATTGATTTCTTTGGTATCTGCGGCCTCCAGGGTGGCGGATTGAAAACCAGGTACCATACGTCCGAATAGCCGCGAGCGTACCTGTTAAAAGTTTGATAACTGTGAAAAAGTGTCAGAGCCGAATGTGTATTCGGAACATCTGTAATGACATAAGCATCGATCTGCGGTGGATTGAGACCGGCGGATCGTATGTTACGTCACAAATTTCAACTTTTGCCGGTCTGTAGGCCTTGATAATTAGGTCTGATCAATCTCACAACAATTACGATGCGGAATTCCGGCGTATTTGCGGTTGACGGCTTGATAGATATCCTAGGATTTTGTAGGTTCAAAACACAAGATTACAATTTTTTAGTTCTTAACTTCCAAATTAGGTCTTGTTCAAATATTTATTCGCCTGGGCTTTTAAACATTAAATAAAATTAACATTTAATGAATAATTTAATTTACTTTTTATTCTGTTCTGTGTATCTCCCTGATTTTCTCAACTAGATCCTTACTAATTTTTTTTCTGGCTACTAAACGTCACTCATATATGTAGTTTCTTCCTACTTTCATTTATGTATATTGAATACCTATATATTTTTTTATTTCATGTGAACGTCATCCTTAAATAAATAAGAACTAAACAGGTTAAAACTTAAATATCTGGGCCCTACATATTACTTTTAATTCTGTTCTGTGTATATTCCTGATATTCTTCACTAGATCCAAAGGGAAAATGTACTAACATTTGCGGATATGCAGTGCACGTTTACATGAGCGCACCAACAATCACAGCATAATAGAGGTGACAAGATAAACCCAGACACTTGCTTGGTTGCAGGAAAGTAAGGGGCGGCATTGCAAAAGAGAGCTGTTGCGCAATGGTCATTTTTTGCCATTGAAATTGGTGATTGCAGACAGACAGGTTCTCTACTTGGGAATATTTATATTTTTTATTTTAGGTGTTGTGTGGTTGTCCCTTTATACGACTAATAGATTGGTTATCAAAGCCAGGCCAAAAAATTAGGAGCCAGACTATTTTTGGTGGCCACATTATTTTATATATTATACACACACAAGCCCTTCTTGTTTTCTAAAAAAAAAAAAAAAATCTTTTTTTTTCTATAAAATACTAAAACAATAATACCCAGCCTTTTTAAGAGCAGCCATGCAGCAGAATAGTTCAGTGTTAATCTGCCTGTGTGCCTAGTATTCTACTGTACGGTTCCCTCTAACCTGGTCCCTGCAGTGCCAGTGGGCATGGGGAGTCTGAGCTCTTCATGTAACTGTGACCACAACTCTCCTCTGGCTTTGCAGTATGCTTGTAGGTTCTAGAGACGGGCTAGAGGAGATGCAATAAGCCGCAGTCTACTGGTGCATAGGTTTGTTGAGCCCTGTTCCAGGTTAAAACATTGTGTACTGATAGAAATATGCATAGCTTTGGGATATTTGCACTGTCTAGATAACTAAATGAGTGGTGTGTGGTTTCTGTTTTGGCTAAATCATGTATGAAACTTCTCAAATTTATATTCAATATCATTTGCAATCTATACATCACTAGAATGTTTGTGTGTTTTTTTTTGTGTGCTTTTTAAAGCTTGCTATAATTCACTTTTTTCCTTTGTTACCATTTTAAGATCACAAGCAGACTAGCTGTTTGCAACATGGACTGGGATAGACTGAAAGCCAAAGATCTTCTTGCCCTTTTCAATTCATTTAAACCAAAGGGAGGAGTCATTTTTTCTGTAAAGGTAAGTCTGCTGAGTTCCTAACAGAATATATCTGCAGTAAAAACTAATTCCTTGGCACAGGTTACAAGGTCACAGAGGGATGGGAAATCATGACACCCACAAGGATAGTGGGAAGTGTAGTTGCAAAATTGGTCACCATTCAAAATCATCTCCTTTTCACATACACTATAACTTGTTATTGCCCAGTGACAATATTGTAACACCACACCTCTGCACAGGAGAATTTATTTACCCCCCTATTAAACTGTTCTTGAGATGCAGATGACAGATGAGGTAGCTGAATGTGCACATAAGGTTTGCTTGTATACAGAGTCTGATTGGTTACTCCTGCTGAAATGGATCGGGGGTAAAATACAGCAGGCATTCCACAGAGAAATAAAGATTGACACTTTTCAATTTTTTTATTTTAATACAGATTGCACTAACTTATATGAATATTTCATGTATCCCATGATCTAGATGAAAACAAATTAAAGCATTTTTGAAAGCCACTGTTATGTGCATTTTAAAAGTACATTAAACTCAAAATTGCATTCCCTATAAAAAATGCAATGTTGTTTTATTTTCATTATGTTTTGCTTGCTCTTGATGTAGTAAAATTGGGTAACCTAAGTATGTTTCACACTGCATGAAACAGCTACATAGAACACAATTGCATTGAACAGTGCATAAACCCATTTACAACGAGCCTATTTAGCCACAGTCAAGGGAGATAAGATAAATTAACTCACCAGGGTCTTCAACTGTTGCTAAGCACAGTGTGCAGGTTTTGCAATCATTAATAAAGTGACCTTTTTAACATCTTTTAATAGGCATGATGGACATATTTAGAGTTTAATGTCCTTTTAAAGTAAATCTGTATTGCACTATTTGTACTTTAAAAATTAATTTACCCTTTCACAATTACTTGTTATATCAGCTGTAGAGTATCAAATGTACAGGGAAATTGATCTTTAATGTTTATTTTGTTTATGCTATAGCAATTTTTCTCTGAAACCATTACCAGATGTTCTCAAGGGTATGCCCATTTAATCTTATCTTTATCTCTCTTTGTCTCTCTGCCTCTCTCTCTTCACTAATTGTTAAATATTGAAATGTTAATTATGGATAGGGGGGGGTCAATAACAAAAAACAGCTATTTTAGGCACAAAAATCTCTCTCCCATCCCCTCTTTTTTACATAGCTTTTCTAAAGAGAATACTGCTATAACCATATTTTTAGTATAATTGGCGGTTTCAACAGGCAAACTATTTCTAAAGACAAAATAAATGTAAAGGAGCCGTTTGCAAATAATTTATTACACTCCAGCAGTTAAAACGTATCACTGGGAACATATAAAATATGACACATTTTACAGTACAATGTCCCTGTAAATACAGAATGTTTTGCTTAAATTGTCAGTTAAATGATATTGACCAGGGTATTTAAATGTCACAGGTGTACCCTTCGGAATTTGGTAAGGAGAGACTTAAGGCGGAAGCACTCCATGGTCCTTCAGAACTAAAGGATGTACCAGAAGTCGGTGCCGATGAACAAGGGTGTGTGGAACTATACATATGATACCATTTAATCTAGACCAGCTGTGCTTCAAGCAGGGTTAAGCCAGAAGGGTGTTACAACCATCTCCTGAGCTGGGAAATACAAGCCTACTGCATGACTTGCTCCAGTTGTTACAGTAGATTTTAAAAGAATTGTACTTTTCATAAAAAAACAAGTTAGCACCATGTTTTAAAAGTGTTTGTCTAACCTAGTATAAATGTATACTTTATTCTCCCGCTGTCTACCCAAGACTGCAGACAGTCTCCAGCTTGCAATTGCTAGACTATCCATTTATAAAATCAGAGATCAAAGACAATTTTTGTGAAGCTGTCTGGCCTGAATCCTTATAGAGGGGAAACGTACATACATTATGGACATTTAATCTGCCATTGTTTAATTTAAAATAGCACACAGTGTTTCTGCATTTGCAAAACACAAAGATATGCTTATGTATGGTATTAAAGCAACAAACTGTCATGGTATCATTAATATAAAATTGCAGCAAGAGTTTAATCTTTTCTTTTTAATTTTTCCCTGACATTTGATTAGTAATTAGAGTGTTCTTTCTGTCACGCAATATCAATTCACTTCTAATAAAAGGTCAGGTGTGGTGAATTCACTAGCACATTGCATCATTAATTATTCTGTCTGTTGTATGAAACAAAATAATGTTTACTTTTTCATTTTGTTCAACCCCAACTGTTTTTGTATTTAAAGGGACGGATATGCAAGTCAAAATTTAGTTATATTGTCAAGTTTACTTTGTCCTTTTATTATCTGTTGTTGCATAGACTCAAGTGCTGCAATGCACTACTGGGAGCTAACTGGTGATTGGTGGCTACACACATGTTGTTTATCTCACCAGATGTGTTCAGATTGTTTCCAGTAGTGCATTGCTGCTCTTGGGTTGACTTTAACTATGTGTTTAACCCATTTGCAAAGGTTTAATCTTTTTATTATTGCACTGCTGCTTGCAAATAAGACAGAGCATTTTTTTTTTTGCATTTTAATGCCCCCAAACTCAAAATGTAATCCCTAATAATATTATTAAAACTGAAACAACATTGCAGTATACACTTATGTTTTTTTTTTGCTTGCTTTTGTTTTAAAAATTGTGTTTGTTCCACATTTCCTTAGATTCTTGATTGTGGCCAATTAGGACTAACTGTAAGATGAGTTTGTAAACTGCTCTAAGCTGTCACTTTGGGCTAGATTTATTAAAGCAGCTCGCCCCCTGCCCGCGCACAGCCAATCACGTGCGGGCAGGAGCTGTCAATCTCCTTGGTCTGACTAGACCGAGGAGATTGAATTTCGCCAGATTAGAGGTGGCGAAGAGGCTCAGGAAGCAGCGGTCTGGTGACCGCTGCTTGATAAATGACGGCGAGCAAGTTCTTGAGAGAACTTGCTGCCGTAGGGGCTTGATAAATCTAGCCCTTAGTACTTTATGGAGCTAGGTCAGGTAGTTACAACATACTTAAAGGGGCATGAAAGTCAAAAGTAAACTTTCATGATCCATTATCAAATTGTGCACATTCTTTTTATGTGCATGGTTTCTTAGGCACCAACTACTACTAAGCATGTGCAGGATTTCACAGTATATACATATGAGTCTGTGATTGGCTGATGGATGTCACATGATACAGGGGACATGGAAATGAAAGAAAACTTAGAAATGTGTCAAGCAATCTGATTTTCCTTTGATATTCAAAGTAATTTTTATTGCATTTTATTTTCATTATGCAGTTCTACTGTATTTAAAGGGACATAACACAAGTTGGGATAGATACAAAATATAATATGTACTTTAATTACTTTACCTGCAAATTTATACTGCAGTGCCTCGCCATTACCACTTTCTTTTAAGTGTCAGAATTGTACAGCTCTAACTAACCCCACACAATTCCTTTTTATGGCTGCATCTATACCCACCATTGATATGGTAGAATACAAGACTTTAACAGTCATTATCTGCTGGAGCATCCCTAGAAGCAAATAAGCTGCTGTGAACTCATTTAAAATACAATGCCTGTGTTTCTGATGTTAAACACTGATGAGGGGGTGGTGCATTAGTCTACTCCAGAAATAACAGCTATGTAAGTCATTTTGCTTATTTTTAAAAATTATTTTAAAATACGTGCCAACAATTTTTTATGCAAACTATTTTTACTTAATTAGCCCTTTTTAGAATATGCACAGATCTCAACATGTGTTATGGCACTTTAAAGGACCAGTAAATACAGTATATTTGCATAATCAACAAATGCATGATAACAAGACAATGCAATATTATTTAGTCCGAACTTCAAATGAGTAGTAGATTTTTTTTTCTGCCAAGTTTCAAAGTTTTGTACATTTCCACTCCCCCAGTATCGTGACAGCCATCAGCCAATCACAAATGTATAAATGTATTTTCTGTGAATTCTTGCACATGCTCAGTGTGAGCTGGTGACTCAAAAATTGTAAATATAAAAAGACTGTGCACATTTTGTTAATAAAAGTAAATTGGGAAGTTTTTTTAAAATTGTCTGCTCTATCTGAATCATGAAAGTTTAATTTTGACTTGAGTGTCCCTTTAATGGTACAGAATCTGAGCTCCAGGTTCTCTGGGAAGTGTTGGGACAAGCACAATTTGTACAGCAAAATCATAGCTAAAGCAAGCAAACTAAATAGTCAGTCTATAATGCTATGTTGTTTAATTCATTAAAATCATTTTCATTTTAAAGGGATAGTCAAGTAAAAAATAAACTTTCTTGATTCGGATAGGGCATGCAATTTTAAACAACCTTCCAGTTTACTTTTATCATCAAATTTGCTTTGTTCTCTTGGTATTGTTAGTTAAAATCTAAACCTAGGTAGGTTCCTATGCAAATTTCTAAGATGTTGAAGGCCTCCTTTATCTCAGTGCATTTTGACAGTTTTTCACAGTTAGACAGTGCTAGTTCGTCAGCACTGATTGGCAAAAATGCAAGTCTGTCAAAAGAACTGAGATAAGGGGCAGTGTGCAGAGGCTTAGATACAAGGCACTCACAGAGGTAAACATTATATTAATGTAACAGTATTGGTTATGCAAAACTGGGGAATGGGTAATAAAGGGATTTATCAATCTTTTTAAACAATAAACATTTTCAAGTAGACTGTCCCTTTAATATACTTTTATTATAACTTGGAATCTGCATTTGTGTAATTACATTATATTTAGGGTTGTAAAGGAGAAACTGAGAGAATACCAATTCAGAAGACTCAAGTACTACTACGCAGTTGTAGAGTGTGACTCTCCTGAGACGGCGAATAAAATCTATGAAGAATGCGATGGGCTGGAATTTGAAAGTAGTTGTTCTTTTGTGGATTTAAGGTAAAGAGCAAGCCTGGAAATTGTAAGACTTTTTAATAACTGGGAAATAATCAGTCATTGGGTTACTGAATATGATGTCAAATTAATTTTCTGTAAGAATAATGTTTCTATTCCAGGACAGGTAAGATTGTCATTCACTTAAAGGAACATTAAACACTTTGAGATGGGTAATATAAAATTATAAATTGTATATATAAAACTCTCTGCAATATACTTTCATTATTTATTTTGGTCCTCTTTGCCTGTAATTCCATTCTGAAATTGTGAGCTTTTTCCAGTTCCTGTTAGAGAATGGAAGGCAGAACACTGTTAAAATGCCAGCACAACCATTGGCTGCACACTCTTGGTGAGCCTATTTATAACTGTCTGTAATTGGCCCACAGCAGAGAAGATAACACAAGGTTACAACATGGCAGCTCCCAGTATTTTATAGACACTAAACTTTACACTTAGTTTGTCACTTTTTACACAACTAATGACACTTTAAAAATACATCTACATGTTACCTCATGGACTAATCTTTTCTTTGAATGTATCATTCTATCTAGAATGTATTTAGTGTTTAATGTCCCTTTAAAGTGAGAATGAAAACATTTTTTTTCGTTCATGATTCAGATATAGTGTGAGCAGTTTTTTTTGTTTTTTTTTTAAATAAATAAAAAAATATTTCCAATATACCTCAATTCTCAAATGTATTTTGGTTGTAAAGCAAGTAGGGCAGGCTAGGGAGTTCACATGTCTGAAACATTACAAAGCAGAAGGTTTGCAAAAATACTTTTATCAATGTTGTACATTGTGCAAACACTGGCTGCCATCTAGTGCTCATCAAAAGCAAAAGTTCGAATTGCTGCTATACAGTTCTCCAGGACACGTGCACGCTACCTACCCTAGATATGCTCTTTAAGAATTGAATGCCATGAGAACAGTTCTGAATTTAATGATAAATATAAATTGGAAACATTTATAAAATTGATTCTCTTTTCCGAATCATGGAAGAAAAACATTTAATTTTTCATATTTCTTTAAACAGATTAGCAAAACTTTATAATTCGTTTCTCCATTTTTTGATTGCAGATTCTTTTGAGTACGTTAACTGATTTTAGTAACTAAGTCTGTAGGCAATTTGCAGTCAATGATAGTTCTTGCTTGTATTGCTAGCAGCTGTTTTATTTCTTGTGACCATTTGTACTATTGTGACTTATAAACGCTATGTAAGTTGATGCAATAATGATGCAGTTGCCATTCATAAAACATATTTAATTTTTTTTTTCATTTTATTATATTTTTTTATAGGTTTATTCCTGATGATGAGCAGTTTTACTGATGAACCTAAAGACTCTGCTACAGATGTGGAGCTCTCTGCTTACTAGCCAAAGTTTTTCACATCTGCAGGCCATGACAACTGCAAGAGGTCTGTGTGCAAAGCAAGTCGTGGTGCATAGGTGCATATATATATATATATATATAAAATAATTTTACATAGTTTACATCGTGTTTCTTAAAGAGATGTGAGAACCCAATATATTTTTGTGTGCGTTCAGACAGAGAATATCATTTAAAAAAGTTTCTGTTTTACTGCTGGTATCACATTTTCCCTCGTTCCCATTATATTCTGTCCTTAAAAAATGATACCTAGGTAGTCATCTGGAGCACTACATAGCAGGAATAGTGCTGCCATCTAGTGCGCTTGCAAATGGATAATAGTTTTGGGCAAAACTGCTGCCGTATAGTGCTCCAGAAATGGGCCAGCTTCTAATGTATACGTCCCTGCTTTTCAACAAAATATACCAAAAGAACAAAGAAAAATTGATAATAGAAGAAAATTAGAAAGTTGTTTAAAACTGCATGCTCTATCTGAATCATGAAATAAATATTTCTCTTGTAAGGTGTATCCAGTCCACGGATCATCCATTACTTGTGGGATATTCTCCTTCCCAACAGGAAGCTGCAAGAGGGATCACCCACAGCAGAGCTGTCTATAGTGCAGCTCCTCCCCTAACTGCCACTCCCAGTCATTCTCTTGCAGCTCTCGACACGATAGGAAGTACTAGAGAGATGTCTGGGCTAGATTTTTCCTAGAGGATAGTTTTTATGGCCCTCGTCACGGTGAGTACAGGTTGGGAGGAGCCAAATTTCAGGGCCTAAATCGTGCAGTAGTTTTTGCAGCTTGAGACTTCCAGCTTCCCTGAAGGAGTCCCCTGACACTTAGGACCTCTGCAAAGGGTTTTTGTGCCTTCAAAAAGTCATTGTATGTGGCAGGTAGGGGCCACAGCAGAGCTGTGGCGAGTTTGTTTGTGACTGTTTAATAATACGTGTATAATGGTTTTTTTTGAGTCCGGTTTTTGAAACTAAGGGGTTTAATCAGCCATTTGCAAGTGGGTGCAATGCTCTGTTAGTCTATATACACACTGTAAAAATTTCGTAAGATTTACTGCTTTGTATCACTGTTTTTCAATTTTCTGACAAAATTTGGTTTCTCTAAAGGCACAGTACCGTTTTTATTTGTTTTGCTTGTTTACATTTATGAAAGTGTTTTCCAAGCTTGCAGGTCTCATTGCTAGTCTGTTAAACATGTCTGACATAGAGGAAACTCCTTGTTCATTATTTTAGAAGGCCATTGTGGAACCCCCGTCTTAGAATGTGTACCAAATGTACTGATTTTACTTTTCATCCGGGAATAGGAGCTCCATCCGGAGGTGTTTGCACATTGATTCTACTTTGGGGCAAACCAGAACTGGATCTCATGGCGTCTCGCCAGAGACGCCAAGCTTCCTTTGTTTACGGATCCAGGTCCAGGGATCCCAAGGCAGCGCTGATAGATGCTCTAGCAGCGCCTTGGTCCTTCAACCTGGCTTTGTGTTACCATTTCCTTCTGCTCCCTCGTCTGATTGCCAAGATCAAACAGGAGAGAGCATCGTAATTTTGATAGCACCTGCATGCCACGCAGGGACTTTCGTATGCAGATCTGGTGGACATTCATCCTTTCCACCATGGACTCTGCCTCTGAGGCAGGACCTTCTACTTCAGTGTCCTTTCAACCATCCAAATCTAATTTCTCTGCGGGGCTGACTGCTTGGGAGATTGAACGCTTGATTGTATCAAAGGGCGTGGTTCCTCCGAGTCGTCATTGATACCTTTTATACAGGCGCGAAAGCCAGGAAAATCTATCATACATATGGTGTAAAGTATCTTCATTGGTGTGAATCCAAGGGTTACTCATGGAGTAAGGTCAGGCATTCCTAGGATATTTATCTTTTCTCCAAGAAGGATTGGAGAAGGGTTGTCAGCTAGAGTTCCTTAAAAGGACAGATTTCTGCTCTGTGTATTCTTTTGCACAAACGTCTGGCTGAGGGTTCCAGACGTGCAGGCGTTTTGTCAGGCTTTAGTCAGAATCAAGCCTGTGTTTAAAACCTGTTGCTGCTCCGCCTTGGAGTTTAAATTAGTTCTTAAGGTTCTTCAAGGGGTTCCATTTGAACCTTTGCATTCCATAGATATTAAGCTCTTATCCTGGGAAGGTTCTGTTTTTAGTAGCTATCTCCTCGGCTCGAAGAGTTTCGGAGTTATCTGCTTTACAGTGTGATTCCCCTTATCTCATTTTTTCATGCAGATAAGGTAGTGTTTACGTACCAAAACCTGGTTTTTTACCTAAGGTGGCTATCTAATAAAAATATCAATCAGGGAGATTGTTGTACGTCCACTGTGTCCTAATCCTTCTTCAAAGAAGGAACGTCTTTTACACAATCTTGACGTGGTTCATGCTTGAAAGTTTTATTTACAAGCTACTAAAGATTTTCGTCAAACATCTGCATTGTTTGTTGTCTACTCTGGGACAGAGGGAGAGGCCAAAAGGCTTCGGCAACCTCTCTTTCTTTTGGCTAAGAAGTATAATACGTTTAGCTTATGCAGACTGCTGGCCAGCAGCCTCCTGAGAAGGATTACAGCTCATTCTACTAGAGCGGTAGCTTCCACATGGGTTTTTAAATTTGATACTTTTGCTTCTTCGGAGGCTTATTTTTGGGAGAAAGGTCTTGCAGGCAATGGTGCCTTCTGTTTTATAGCGCCTGCCTTGCCCTCCCTTCATCCGTGTCCTATAGCTTTGGGTATTGGTATCCCACAATAAATGGATGATCCGTGGACTGGATACACCTTACAAGGAGGGAAAACATAATTTATGGCTTACCTGATAAATTTATTCTCTTGTGGTGTATCCAGTCCACGGCCCGGCCCTGTCTTTGTTAAGGCAGGTGTTTTTTATTTTTAAACTACAGTCACCACTGCACCCTATAGTTTCTCCTTTCTCTTGCTGGTCTTCGGTCGAATGACTGGTAGTGGCAGTTAGGGGAGGAGCTATATAGACAGTTCTGCTGTGGGTGATCCTCTTGCAGCTTCCTGTTGGAAGGAGAAATATGCCACAAGTAATGGATGATCCGTGGACTGATACACCACAAAGACTAAAAAATATAAATTTTTTTTTATCAGGTATGCATAAAATTATGTTTTTTGGTTTTCGATCACTTTAAGATTTTAAAACATACATTACAAGTTGTCTCATGACGCTAACATGTTTTAATATGATAGATTATCTGTTTACAAATGATATAAATGTATAAGTAACTGACTATTTTGACCCAAGACAAAATATGTTCACATGCAAGCTTCTAGGTGCAAATGATTTCCCATATAAAGTATATTTAAAACTTACATTTTATAGCAGGTGCTTGTGAGAATGCTAGACCTTCTATATTCATTTAAAAATTATTGTTTTTGAAAAGGGGGAAATAGTAATGGCATGTTATGTACAAAACACTGTCAGTTATTTAGCTTAGAGCAGACATCACGTAAACTGTGAGATAATATTGATATCTCTCTTTATGACAAAATGTTATCATTTTCAGGCGTACATATAAGAGAAAGTCTATGAAAAGAAAATGTTAAAATCTATATTTGAAAAAAATCAAATATCAATAATTGATACTGCAAAATTGTTATTACGGTGTATAAATCAAAGTTTTTACGGCAAAAACTCGCAATTGAGCCCTAGTCAAATATTGTTTTCAGGTGTAAAAATTGTATTTAAACAAAAAAATAATTTTTTTAAAAGGCAACAAGTAAAAAAAAGCAACACCACAATTTATTTTATAATTTAAAATGTCTGTTTAAAATGCAACTAAGAAACAAAATATTTTTTTTCATTAAAGCAATGCCAGAGGATAAATTATGTTTTTATTGTCCTTTAATATTATTTTGTGTCCCCTGAATATGCACTAAAAGATTTTTTTTTTTATAATAAAATATACATACTGTATATATATTAATACATTGTTAAAATTATACATTCTTTTGTTTTATGTTGATTATAAACAAACAACCAACAAATATTGTTTGTGCTACTTAGGTTAGTCAAACAGATGCCATATAATGTCCGTTTTGTGTGACGCATGTGCAGCGATCACTGTAGACATTGCTGTTTTTTCATTATTAAAACACAAATAGAATATTACAACTTTTCCCTTAACATTTCGCTGTGATTTATTTGAAGAGTGATCTCACCTGGGATGAGACAAGATCAGACAGAGTCACAACTCTAAACAGACCCTTTAAAAAAACCGAGGTACTGGACATGGATTTTCAAGCCTATTTAGCATCATCCAGTGATGAAGAGGAAGAAGAGGACGTCCCAGGTTAGTTTTATATGTTTTTCACACAATAGATCAGAACAAAAACATATCAGCATATTTTTTATTTTCAGCTTTACAATATTTCAAGCCTACGTTTTCTTTTTTATAGTCTTTTTATTTAGATACTGTATAATAAATATTCAAGGAACTTAATAATAATAAGTAGCCAAAATGTATTAACATTTTAAAGATATTGGTCTCTTTTAAAGGGCTCATTAAACCCTAAATACATTTTTTACGCATATATGAGGTTATTCCCTCCCATCCTCTAGTCATGGGTGCTGCCCTGATGACATTTGGCTTGTACTGCATTCAATATATACTCATACATACATACACACCTGATTGTACTTTAAAGGGATAGGAAACTCCCAAAGTTTCTTTCATGACTTTGAAAAGAACATACAATTTTAAACCATTTTACAATTTACTTCTATTATCAAATTTGCCTTCATTCTCTTGTTATCGTTTTGCTGAAGGAACAGATTGCCCCACTGGCAGCTAGCTGAACATCTAGTTAGCCAATCACAATAGACTAATGTTTGCAGGCACCAATCAGCAGCTAGCTTCCACTAGTGTAGGATATGTGCGTATTCTTTTACAATAAGGGATACTAAGGAGAACAAAGCACTTTTGAAAATAGAAGTGAATTTAAAAGTGTCTTAAAATGACCGGCTCTATCTGAATCATGCAAGTTTAATTTTTACTTTCCTATCCCTTTAACTTTTTTTTTTTTTATAACTTACTGATTCACTTTTTTCCTCACCAGAAGTTGAAACTACTGAAGTAACAAAGACAAAAAAAGGTCCAGAAGGATGAAGAAGAACAAATTGCCAAATACAGAGAGCTCCTTAAAAGCATCCAGGACAAAGACAAAGCCCGAGAGGACAAAGACATGGAGATGGAAGTAAAATGGGTTCAGGTAAATCTATTATGTCTAATAATTAGATACTAAAGCTAATCTACAATGAAGCATATTGTTTAATATATAGGAGCATTGTATTATTAGCAAAAACTTTTGTGATACACTTCTGCATAAGAGTAAAACATTAAGCACGCTGGAGTGCTGTTCATAAGCAGGGACATGGCGAGCGATTTCTGGATATTTACATATACCACTTCTGATTGGCTCACCAGCAAGGCCCTTCTCAAGAAGGGTAATGCGCCATGGAGAGCTACCTTACTTAACCCCTTAATGACCAGTGGCGTACCCTGTACGTCGCTGTTTTTTTAATGGGGGCTTCTGATTTTGATTGCGCAGTTCTCATTGCCAGCGGCAAGACCACACTATAACAGGAGGCCTGTAGGAGGGAGGGAGGTTGTTATAGCACTGATTGCTGCCATCAGCAAGGCCTGCACTAATACAGCCCAAAAAATCCTTAAGGACCCAGCGAAAGTACTGAGGACATTGTGGTCTTAAGGGGTTAAAAATGTGTTTAGTCACTTTGCAGGTGTAAAATACATAGGGCCTGATGACTCTAAAGCTATCGGGGCTTGTGAGAATCTAAAAGAAATCTCACCAGTGCTATGAAGCCCCTGACCTAATTCTATAAAGGCAGTTTTTGCATTGAGAAAAATTTATGGAAAAAATTAAAGGGATATAAACACCACAATTTTTCTTTCATGATTCAGATAGAACATACAATTTTAAACAAACTTTCCAATTTACTTCTATTATCAGATTTTCTTTGTTTTCTTGTTATTCTTTGTTAAAAACAGGGATGTAAGCTCAGAAGAGTGCACGTGTCTGCAGCACTAAGGGCAAGATTTATCATTGCTATTCTCCTATATTTTCTCCTAAAAATGTGCATGAGAAATAATGCCCCTATTTATCATTCAAAAATGTGCCCAAAGTAAAATTCTCCTACTCTGTTCCCATGTGCTCCAAAAAAATGATTAAATGAGATCCTTTTGGTCGTATTTCCTATAGTACTCCTCATTACTTCTACTAGTTACAGTGCACATTTATCATTTCTGTTCTCCTATAGAGGACTGAAAGTTTCTCCTGCAAATGTGTGCATTAAAGTTCCCCATAAATACTGTGGAGAACAGCGTTAGAAACCTATTCTCTACCAGTTGTAGAAGCAATGTTACAAAAAAAATGGCTCTAGGAGGTGCAAAAATAATATATAACAAAACGCAATAATAATGTATGTTGGAGCGCAAAAATCCACACATAACAGTACAAAAATAATATCTTTTGGGGCACAAAAATAATATATAAGAGAAGCGCTAAAATAGAAGCACAAAAACAATTTATGCTGTTCTGGGAAACAAAACAGTACTTCCAAATTCATTAAACCTTATTCCATGAAAAAAAAGTAAACTTCAGTATTAGAGAACATATTTTTGTGTTTAACTTAAAGGGACAGTCAACACCAGAAGTTTTGTTGTTTTAAAAGATAGATAATCCCTTTATTACCCATTCCCTAGTTTTGCATAACTAACACAGTTATAATAATACACGTTTTACCTCTGTAATTACCTTATATATAAGCCTCTGCAAACTGCTTCCTTATTTCAGTTCAATCACGTGTTCAAGTGTGATTGCGTGCGTTTGCATGGGGTCCGGCAATAAGGGCAGACCAAAACATCTTTAACTCTAAAAAGCATTAATTTCAAACAGAGGAAGGAATCTAGGCACTCTATCCCAATCACTACAAGAGGCCTGTCACCCCAAAGCAGGCATTCCACAACGTCAGGCAAACACACGCAATCACAGTTGATTGAGCGTTGGATAAAGAGGACTGGTAGGATTGGGAACGGCTGAGACGGAACAGCTAAATGCTGTGGTAAATGTTCACCCTGCCTACCAAGAAACTATCATACATGGAGGTAATCTGCTAGAAACTGTAAGTCCCTTATTATTGCTTTACTTTGGATCGCCCGACTGACTGTTGTCCGCTAAGGACCAGATATCGCTTTAATACCGTCACAAACAGACTTGTGATTTCCCTGGTGCACATAACGGCATTGATTTATGTCCCATTATAAATACAGACTGCTCTGCACTTTAATCTCATAACCGCTGTTATTTTAACTTGATATTTTATCATGGCCATCTGAATATACACATATCTTTTGGTTATTATTACTTCTTATTGAAAACTACATCTGTACGTTAGGATATTTTAGATTTTTTTAAGTGTTTTATATAATAATTTTTTTTGAGTATTGGGAGACGTCCCACTTTTAACTGTTATTTTCCAATGTAATATTTCTACTGTGATAGGATTTATCACTATATTTTCAGATATTAATAAATCCTTTTTAGTATCTTTAGCTTAGGGCGCACTCACTATTATTCCTTTATTAGTATATATTTTCCCTAATAGAGAAGAAGTTAGGGTTTGTGTAGTGTGTGATACTTTAAGCTAAGCACATTTTCTTTGTATATCTAATGGTATAAGTATGCGCCATCTGAATCATAAAGGAAAATGGTTGGCTTTCATGTCCCTTTAAAGCTGTTTGTACACTGAAATCATCTGGAAGTTTACGTTTGTACATAAGGCTGACTACCACAATTCTGTTGGTAGGCAGTGATAGGCCTCATAAGTGTAAAAACAAACAATACCGGTTAAAAATCCCTCTTTTGAACACAATAAAGAAAATATATTTGAATGTGATGTCAAAATAATTATACCAATTACCAGCTATCTAATGCACAAAAATGTTAACATTTATAAACAGATATGAAAGGGGGATATGAGAACCATTTTTTCTTTGTTCTTTTGGTAACTTTATTTGAAAAGCATGAATGTAAGCTTAGGAACTAGCCCATTTTTGGTTCAGCGCCTGGATATCTCTTGCTGATTGGTGGTAAATGAGAGTAAGTTTCATATCCCTTTTATCCCCTAGACGCCTTTAGGACCTTCCATGTCGTCCTAAAAGCTCTGGGCTTTAACGCCGTTAAAATGGCATGGAGCATCCTAATGTTTTTGGCATCCTGCGCCCTTCTGCATTTAGGCAGTGGAAAATCCAATTGGGGGCGCCTAGCATTGACTATCGCATGTTTTAATTTTTCCCTCAAATGTTTACATCAGAACTTTGTGCCGGTCTTCAACACTTGCCCCCGTCCTGAAGCGGTTAAATAATTGTGTTTTAATTGTTTTTGTCTGAATTCTTTATCAACTGAATTACAAATTTCTAAAGTTGTTATACAACAAACCACCACAGAGAGTCACTGTGAACTTTCTCTTCAGCATCTTTATTGCAGTAAAAGGCAATGCAATAAAATATATTTTTTTCATTTAGTAAAATTCAGTAAATATTTATAAAATAAATAAGGAAGCAGACTGCATATATAGTGGGGTGAAGAAACTTTAATGTAAATTGGTTAAGTATTTTGGGAGTTGGTAAGTGTTGAAAAAAATATATTTTTCTTTATAAAGTAATAAGGTAATTAGCCAATCCTACAGCTGCAGCAATCTCCTTGACATGTATGCAGATAGATTTTAATTTTTAGGATGTTGTTTATTTATATATTTTGGTTCTTAAGATTTGAATTTGTCTTCTTTTGCCAAAATGCAAGTGTGTTCATTAGACGCAAATAGCTGAAACAAATAAACTATAAGTTAGACAACACACTCTCACACATGTATTTTTTTTTTACAAATAATAACAAACCTAGGGAGTTTAAGTTCCCGGTTAAAGCAACGAAGTTCAGAAATTAAACTCCCCAATCCCACAGAATTTAAAGTGATGGTAAACTCTCTCCTTTATAAAATCAGATCCGTAATGTTAGTGCAGTTGTGCTATAACTTACTTTTTAATATAGATATAAAATTCCAATACCCCGTGCTCTGCCACTCTGTAAGCTAAAGGTTTGAATTGTTGTCTAATCAGCGCTCTAGCTACAACAAAAGTGCCATATGGTGAGAGCGCTAATTGGACAACATATCAAACCATTAGCTCACAGAAAAAAATTGACTTTTGAAGTGGGTGGAGGAGCGAGTGGTATTTGAATTTTAAAAAATTATCACTAACATTCCGGATCTGATTTTAAAAAAGGTAGAGTTTACCATCACTTTAATATAATAGTTTCTTTGGTGATGCTTTTTAACATTTGATTAAGAACTTAAACACTATCTATAACGTACGTTTTTTTGCTATAGAATATATATGTGTGTGCATGTGTATAGAAATATATAACATACTTTAGTAACATGTTTAATAGCTGTTCTATCATCTGCTCTTTCATATGCATGAACATTTTTTGTGTGAATCAGTTAGTACACTTTTATGTATTAAAATGCTTCTATCTATGTGAATGATAACATTTACTGTGCGCATGACCTACTGAACATAAAGCTGTAGGTTTTTTACATACATGTTCCTTAATCACACCTGTATATGGTGACGCGCATCATGATTTCCCTGCAATGAGCAGGTGCGATTGTGGAATGTGAGTGCACACAACCTATCTTTGTATGCATACTCTGTGGATCTTGTGCACAATAGACGTTTACTAAAGTAGTGATTGTGCTTTTTTTAATACATGATTTTGTTGAAAAAAATATGCTAATAATAACACATTTAAAATGAAATACTCTACAGTATTTACAATGCTCTCCCTAAGACATTTTTAATGGGCGAACCACCCGGCTGATTTTACTTTACCATAGCTAATTTTAAAAACTGTAAGTGTTTATTGTACAACGTATAATTAAATATCTATGTTAAATGATGCAATTATTTTGCAAAGTATTACACTTTTACTAAGCTACCCCATAATGCCACTCGACTGGCAACATTTTCTGTACAACAACCTTACAATTTAGTTGCCAGACAACATTAGAAAATTGCATCACAAATGATGAAGAAAATAGACCATACACTTCTAACAAACTGCTACATGAAAGAAATCGATACATCTAATGTATAAGATGTATTCACAAGCAGAAAAACAATGGGAAGAAAAATACAATAAATGAAAGAAAAAACTTTTTTAGAACTTGGAAATATAATAATAACTAGGCACCAGTCTAAAAGAATGGAAAAGGACATCTAATTGATAACATTCAGTGTGGCTTTGTATTCTTCCATAATGTTAAACATGTGTATATAGCTCTTCTAGTAGACTGGTACCAACAAATGAAAATAATAAATAACTTCACTCAGGAATTTTAAATCATTTTGGCACCAAAATAATTTGAGCTCTAGCTGTTGTTGTTTTAATCTAAATTTTGTCAAAAGGCAAAGTAAAAAAATATTTTTGTTTGTAGGTGCTCACAGATTAGACAGTTGTATTTTAGATCAGGGTTCTTCAAACTTTTCTCCCCAAGACCCAGTGCCATGATACCACATACCTTTGGGACCCAATTTTTATACTAGGGGGCCCATTTATCAAGCTCCGTATGGAGCTTGAGGGCCCGAAGGCTCGCCTGAAGCAGCGGTCCAAAGATCGCTGCTCCATAACCACACATCTCAGAAAATCAACCCGATCGAGTACCTCCCTGCTGGCGGCCGCAAATCTGCAGGGGGCGGCGTTGCACCAGCAGCTCACAATTGCTGCTGGTGCAATGCTGAATATGGAGAGCATATTGCTCTCCACATTCAGCGAGGTCTGGGGGACCTGATGCGCACTGTCGAAGTCCACGGATTCATCCTTTACTTGTGGGATATTATCCTTCCCTACAGGAAGTGGCAAAGAGCACCACAGCAGAGCTGTCTATATAGCTCCTCCCTTAGCTCCACCCCCAGTCATTCTCTTTGCCTACTCTAAGTACTAGGAAGGGTAAAGTGAAAGAGGTGATAAAATATTAGTTTTTAATTCTTCAATCAAGAGTTTGTTATTTTTAAATTGTACCGGTTTGTACTATTTACTCTCAGGCAGCAGATGGATGAAGACTGCTGCCTGGAGGATGATGATCTTAGCATTTGTAACTAAGGTCCATTGCTGTTCCCACAGAGGCTGAGGAGTACAGGAAACTTCAGTGTGAGGAACGGTTTCATGCTATGCAGCAATGAGGTATGTTCAGTCATATTTTTTCTGGAGAGACTGTGTATTTCAGAAAGGCTGACATTATACCCAGGAGGGTAAGGGTAGGCAGTAATCCTAGAGCTAAAAGAAGGGCATTACTTAGCTTGCTTATGGGGCCAATTACATATATGGTTGACACTGAATGTAAAATGTTTGTGTGCAAACGTTTTTTGGATGGGAGTGCTTCAACGTTTTTGTGGCAAACAGTGGAATGGGGATTATGCAGATTTATCTCCTCAGATACATCTGGATCAAGAGACCAGAGACTCTCTTCTTTGGTGGTTGTCACAGGATCATCTGTCCCAGGGAATGTGTTTCCGCAGGCCAGTGTGGGTCATAGTGACGACGGACGCCAGCCTATTGGGCTGGGGTGCAGTCTGGAATTCCCTGAAATCACAGGGTTTGTGGACTCAGGAGGAGGCTCTCCTCCCGATAAATATTCTAGAACTGAGAGCGATATTCAACGTGCTTCAGGCGTGGCCTCAGCTGGCTTCAGCCAGATTCATAAGATTCCAGTCAGACAATATCACGACTGTAGAATATATCAATCATCAAGGGGAAACAAGGAGTTCTCTAGCGATGATAGAGGTTACCAAAATAATTCAATGGGCAGAGACTCACTCTTGCCATCTATCAGCAATCTATATCCCAGGAGTGGAGAACTGGGAAGCGGATTTTCTAAGTCGTCAGACTTTTCATCCGGGGGAGTGGGAACTTCATCCGGAGGTGTTTGCACAATTGATTCAGCAATGGGGCACACCAGAATTTGATCTGATGGCGTCTCATCAGAACAACAAACTTCCTTGTTACGGGTCCAGGTCAAGGGATCCTCAGGCAGTACTGATAGATGCTCTAGCAGTACCCTGGTCGTTCAACCTGGCTTATGTGTTTCCACCATTTCCTCTCCTTCCTCGTTTGATTGCCAGAATCAAACAGGAGAGAGCTTTGGTGATTTTGATGGCACTTGCTTGGCCACGCAGGACTTGGTATGCAGACCTGGTGGACATGTCATCTCTTCCAAAAAATAGACTTAAGTGACCAGTGCCAAAAAATATAAATTACTACAAACTCCAACTAGAAAAAATAGGTTACCCTCAAAGACCTACAGGACTAATCAATACAAAATACAAAGCACTAGGGAGCGCTGAAACCAGCTTAAGAGTAAGGATATATAGAATATATATAATAATAAAAAACACCTAACCTGATACTAATATGATACTACTATAATAGGCAATATGTATAATACATGTAAATTGTGAGCTTGAAAAAGAAATTACATTTTGAAACTAGTTGCTCTATTTGCTCTATTTTAAACTAACTCCTACACCTTTGGAGTATTTTATTTGTGCAGATATCTTGTGGCTGAATAACCCTCTGCTAGGTGTTTTTTGTGCAGTATTGGCCATTACAAACAGGCCTTGGGAGCTAGAATGCATATCCTGTAAAAGAAAGCTGCAAAAAATTCACTGGGTTTCTAGCCTAGTATATCTAATTGCTTTTCCCTGTTAAAGCTTTTCTGTTTCCAGTGGCCATTGGTTACTATTGGAAGGTGTGCCCACAGATCGTTGGTTCAAGTTTGGAGGCCGGTTGCTGCTTATTATTATGTAAGTACGGATGTAACTTCCCCTGCTATTTGCTGTGTGACATTTACTAAGAGGATTCCTTGTCCGTAGGGGAAATACCATCATTGGCTGCGACTGCCTCTCTTTGTCCTGGGAACGCTCCTCTTACAACTATACACAGAAACAGCATCCTTGTATGAGCGTGGGTCCACATAGTAACAAGCCGAAAAATCGTCCACTTCTGGGAACTGTTTCTTATGCATGAACTTCTGGTTTTTGGTTTAAGGGGTTTTTTATACTAATTTTATTTTTTTCTATATTTTTTTCTTAATTTTGTGATTTATTATTGTATGTCTTGAATAGGTCGACCTATATTGTAATAAAGTTTTTTATATATAGATATGCAATTCTAGTATTTGTTGCTGGCATCTTCTATAGAATTGAATTTTTTTCATATATCATTTTTTCCAATTTTGAAAAGATTTTTTTCACACATAATTCATAATTCACAATTTACATGTATTATACATATTGCCTATTATAGTAGTATCATATTAGTATCAGGTTTAGGTGTTTTTTATTATTATATATATTCTATATATCCTTACTCTTAAGCTGGTTTCAGCGCTCCCCTAGTGCTTTGTATTTTGTATGGACATGTCATCTCTTCCACCATGGACTCTGCCACTGAGACAGGACCTTCTGATTCAAGGTCCGTTCCAGCATCCAAATCTAGTTTCTCTGCGACTGACTGCTTGGAGATTGAACGCTTGATTTTATCCAAGCGGGGGTTCTCTTAGTCGGTCATACATACCTTGATTCAGGCTCGAAAACCTGTCACCAGAAAAATTTATCATAAGATATGGCGTAAATATCTTTATTGGTGCGAATCCAAAGACTACTCATGGAGTAAGATCAGGATTCCTAGGATTTTGTCTTTTCTCCAAGAAGGATTGGAGAAGGGGCCATCAGCTAGTTCCTTAAAGGGACAGATATCTGCTTTATCAATTCTACTGCACAAGCGTCTGGTAGATGTTCCAGACGTTCAGTCGTTCTGTCAGGCTTTAGTTAGAATCAAGCCTGTGTTTAAACCTGTTGCTCCGCCCATGGAGTTTGAATTTAGTTCTTAAAGTTCTTCAAGGGGTTCCGTTTGAACCTATGCATTCCATAGATATTAAGCTTCTATCTTGGAAAGTTTTGTTTTTGGTAGCTATCTCTTCTGCTCGAAGAGTTTCAGAATTATCTGCCTTACAGTGCGATTCACCTTACCTGGTGTTCCACGCAGATAAGGTAGTTTTACGTACCAAACCTGGTTTCCTTCCTAAAGTGGTTTCTAATAAGAATATTAACCAGGAAATAGTTGTTCCTTCTCTGTGTCCTAATCCTTCTTCAAAGAAGGAACGTCTGTTGCACAATCTTGATGTAGTTCGTGCTCTAAAGTTCTATTTGCAAGCAACTAAGGATTTCAGACAAACATCTTCCTTGTTTGTTATCTATTCTGGTAAGAGGAGAGTTCAGAAAGCGACTGCTACCTCTCTCTCCCTTTGGCTGAAAAGCATCATCCGTTTGGCCTATGAGACTGCTGGCCAGCAGCCTCCTGAAACTATTACTGCTCATTCTACCAGAGCAGTGGCTTCCACATGGGCTTTTAAAAACGAGGCTTCTGTTGAACAGATTTGTAAGGCAGCGACTTGGTCTTCACTGCATACTTTTTCAAAATTTTACAAATTCAATACTTTTGCTTCTTCGGAGGCTATTTTTGGGAGAAAGGTTTTGCAAGCAGTGGTGCCTTCCGTTTAAGGTACCTGCCTTGTTCCCTCCCTTCATCCGTGTCCTAAAGCTTTGGTATTGGTATCCCACAAGTAAAGGATGAATCCGTGGACTGGATACACCTTACAAGAGAAAACAGAATTTATGCTTACCTGATAAATTACTTTCTCTTGCGGTGTATCCAGTCCACGGCCTGCCCTGGCATTTAAGTCAGGTAAAAAAAATTTTGTTTAAACTACAGTCACCACTGCACCCAATGGTTTCTCCTTTTTCTTCCTAACCTTTGGTCGAATGACTGGGGGGGTGGAGCTAAAGGGGGAGCTATATGGACAGCTCTGCTGTGTGCTCTCTTTGCCACTTCCTGTAGGGAATGAGAATATCCCACAAGTAAAGGATGAATCCGTAGACTGGATACACCGCAAGAGAAAGGTAAGCATAAATTCTGTTTTTATGCACCTCCCTCTAAATATGGATGACACCGTTTTGGAATCTATGTTACACTGCAGGTATCTGAGGGTTGCTGCACATGACTAGAAGGAGATAAAGAATAATCTCAAACTATTCTTATAAAATGTATTTAGTGTTTAATGTCCCTTTAAGATCATGACTTCTTGTTCTTTTATTTATATTTAGCGATTTTTTTTTTTAGACCTTAATTACTCTAATACACTGGTTTTCAAACCTGCCCTCAGGCCTTCCTAACAGGCCATTTTGAGGTTATCTGAACTGGAGCACAGGTGAAATATTCAGCTGATTAGTAAATCGGGTTATTTTACCTGGTAATCCTGAAAACCTGGACCGTTGGGGAGGCCTGAGGACAGTTTTGAAAACCAGTGCTCTAATATAAGGGATTCTTCCATAATACTCTCCTCAAAGCTGCTTAGTATATTTAGACCATCTACCATGTAAACAACCATGTAAACATCTTCTGATTTTTTTTTTTCATCAAGGTCAACTAGGTTATGGTTTATATATTTAGTCAAATGTTAGTTTAAAGGGACAGTCAAGTCCAAAATAAACTTTCATGATTCAGATAGTACATGTAATTTTAACCCCTTAGTGACCACAGCACTTTTCCATTTTCTGACCATTTGGGACCAAGGCTATTTTTACATTTCTGCTGTGTTTAGCTGTAATTTTCCTGTTACTCATTTACTGTACCCATACATATTATATACCGTTTTTCTCGCCATTAAATGGACTTTCTAAATATACCATTATTTTCATCATATCGTATCATTTACTATAAAATTATTTATTATAACTTTGACCCCCAAAATCTGTTACACATCTACAAACACCAAAAAACACCCATGCTAAATAGTTTCTAAATTTTGTCCTGAGTTTAGAAATGCCCAATATTTACATGTTCTTTGCTTTTTTTGCAAGTTATAGGGCAATAAATACAAGTAGCACTTTGCTATTTCCAAACCACTTTTTTTTTTTCTCAAAATTAGCGCTAGTTACATTGGAACACTGATATCTGTCAGGAATCCCTGAATATCCCTGGACATGTATATATATTTTTTGAGAAGAAAGTCTGCCAGTACTAAAATAAAAGGTTTTTTTTTTTCATTTTTTCTTTCATTTTTTTTAAAAGAAAAAATATATATTCTGCATCGGTGTGCCAAAAAAGGTATTGCAGTGATGCCTCAATATTGAGGCATCACTGCAATACCTTAGAAGCTGCTGGAAGCGATCAGGATCGCTTCCAGAGCTTCAAACCCCAGAGGATGTGCCAGGCACATCCTTGGTCATTAAGTGACCTCCCAATGGAGGATGTACCTGGCATGTCCTTGGTCGTTAAGGGGTTAAACAACTTTCCAATTTTCTTTTATCACGATTTAGCTTTGTTCTCTTGGTATTCTTAGTTGAAAGCTAAATTTAGGTAGGCTAATATGCTAATTTCTTAGACCTTGAAGGCTGCCTCTTATGTAAATGCATTTTGTCAGTTTTTCACCACTAGAGGGCATTAGTTTAATATGTGTTATGTATATAATATTGAGAGTTCATATGTGTTATGTATATAATATTGAGCTCATGCACGTGAAGTTACCTAGGAGTAAGCACTAATTGGCTATAATGCAAATCTGTCAAAAGAACTGAAATAAGGGGGCAGTTTGCAGAGGCTTAGATACAAGGTAATCACAGAGGTAAAAAGTGTATTATTATAACTGTTTGTTATGCAAAACAGGGGAATGGGTAATAAAGGGATTAGCTATCTTTTTAAAAAAACAAAAATTATGGTTTTGACTGTCCCTTTAAAGAAGGCTAACCCCCTTAAATCACTTCACTCTTTATGACACAAACTTGATGTCAGGGTGTATAAGTCCTTTTATGTTTCTCTATAGGGGAAGGTAATAGGCTAGACAAGATCAGGGCATGGAGTTGTGCTGTTGATTGTTTGGGTTCTATTTCCTCCATTTTTTCCCCTCTCACTTCCTCATCTAAATGGTGACATTGACATTGTTTGTTCTACCAGATGTACATGTGAGAGGTCTAAGAGCTTGGCATTTGTTAATGAAGCTAAATGTGCTTGAAAAAATAGACGTTATTGCTTCAGTCTATGCCTTATTTACTACATATGAAGTATGTTGTAATGATGCAAATCTCAATAAAATAATAAAATCATGGCATGATGAGTTTTATTCACCTTGTTGCTTTGTGAAAATGTCTGATTTAGGTTATTACCTATTTGTTTTTTTTTAGTTGCTGGTGCTGGTTACTCCACTTGCATTTGTGAAAATGTATTAAAAAAAAAACCAAACAAAAAATAATATGGTCAGGTAACGAGTATCAGAACAGTTTCACATTGTTTAATTGTTGCTTTTTCATATGGTTGATAACAAAATAGAGCCACTTGGTGGCAGATGCAGATTGTTGCTGTGCCACTGAGATTTTTTGTTGTGGTAAATTCTCCATGTGTTGTGAGGAAAAGTATTTTTTGCATTTTGTATAAAAACATATTAATAGTTACAGGCTTCTATTTTGATTAGATTTTCTGTAATTGCCAGTCATCTGATGTATACATTTGAACCAGTTTGCTGGTATGAGTATTTTATGAACCAAATGTTTACTCTAAGACCCAGAAGTTGATAATATCCAACACCGGGGAAATTTAAATGGAAAATATTTTGGATTTCTTAACTTATAAGAATTGTATGCTTGATAAAGCACTAGACTTTAAAGGCACACTAAACCCAAATGTTTTCTTTCGTAATTCAGACATATTTTACAATGGTTTGCCATAAAAGAAAATATGACAAACAATACAAAATTCTGAAAACATTTATTTCAATAACATACGTACAAAATTATGAAAACATTTATATTTTCAATAACATACGTACAAAATTATTCAAGGAACTTACAAATGGTGGTAATAATCACACATTCAATATAGATACTGAGGAGTGCATATATTTTAAAACCTGAATCAAAAAATGTCATACTCGTGGACAGTCGTTAGTGGTGTTGTAAAATAATGACATTTAAAAAGAATGGGCCCTGATTTATTGCATTTCAGGAATGTTTGGTTTATGTTCTACATCTGTAGGGTTTGTGGTTCATATTTGCTGCACTAAAGCTATTTTGGGAAGATATTAGCCATCATCATATACTCAAGAACAGCCTTTCTCATGGGAGCGCTGCTTTATAAGCTAAAATTTTCCTCATCAGAACCTAATGCCCGAGATCAAACCTTCCTTGCTTGCTGTTGACAGTGCAGGAAATGCTAATTTAATCACTTATTTTTCTTCTGGAGCACAGAGCTGATAAAAGGACACCACAGAGACTGACATCTAAGTCATGGTCTGATAATTACACCTCCCAAAGGGTGAGGGGGATGAAAGTTTTTCATAAGTACTTTGATCTGTCATTCTGCATTGCTGCTAAATGTAAAATGAAAATTCTAAGTAATATGATAAGACTGAACAAATAAGTCATAAACTGCTCCATTTAAGTATTCTAAGAACATATTAGTTAGCGTCTTTTTTAAGCAAAGGGTGGGTCCCATTTGGTATAAAACTAAGATACTTTGTTTTTTTATATAGCAGACTGCTTTCACTGGAAGGTAATTCGTTTCATCTTGCTCTCTTTTTTTTTTTTTTTTTTAGGTTATTCAGAGTACTACAGTTACCTTAAGGGAACATAAAACGCTAAATAAATGCTAGAAATAAAGATTTATTTAAAGTGAAGATCAGCTTGAGAATACTGTGCAGATTTTTTTTTATTATATTAATGAATTGATTAAAATTGAAGAAATAAATGTAAAATGTTATTCTCCATATATCGAGTTTGAACTTCTTAATTAGTGGTCTGTGATGGTAATGTTGCTGATTTCAGACCGTTCCATACTTAGCAAGCTGCTCAGTTATTGTTAAATAAAGACAAGTTTGAAATTTGTTAACACTTAAAGGGCAATGATACCCAAATGTTGAAACACTTGAAAGTGATGCAGCATAGCTGCAAAAAGCTGACTGGAAAATATCACCTAAACATCTCTATGTAAAAAAGAAAGATATTTTACCTCAAAATGTTCTAAGTATTCACACCCCATGGTAAAGGACTTTAAGCAGCAAATCAGTATGTCTGTCCCAGGACAGGCAATGGAGTGAGCCTCATGCACACTCATCTTATTTCCCTATTTAGTTTAAGGAAGTTTACTATGAAATCTCATTTGAGTTAAAGGGCCATGATACCCAAATGTTGAAATACTTGAAAGTGATGCAGCATAGCTTTAAAAAACTGACTAGAAAATATCACCTGAACATCTCTATGTAAAAAAGAAAGATATTTTACCTCAAAATGTCCTAAGTATTCAAACCCCATTGCAAAGGACTTTAAGCAGCAAATCAGTATGCCTGTCCCATGACAGGCAAAGGAGTGAGCCTTGTGCACACTCATGTTATTTCCCTATTCAGTTTAAGGAAGTTTACTATGAAATCTCATGAGAGTTAAAGGGACACTGAACCCAAATTTTTTCTTTCACGATTCAGATAGAGCATGCAACTTTAAGCAACTTTCTAATTGACTCCTATTATCAGTTTTTCTTCGTTCTCTTGCTATCTTTATTTGAAAAAGAAGGCATCTAAACTTTTTTTTTGGGGTTCAGAACCCTGGACAGCACTTTATTTATTGGTGGATGAATTTATCAACCAATCAGCAAGAACAACCCAGGTTGTTCCCCAAAAATGGGCTGAGATCTAAACTTACATTCATGCATTTCAAATAAAGATAACAAGAGAATGAAGAAAATTTTATAATAGGAGTAAATTAGAAAGTTGCTTAAAATTGCATGCTCTATCTGAATTACAAAAGAAAAAATTTGGGTTCAGTGTCCCTTTAAGTCAAATCTCACGAGATCACGTTAAAAAGTTCATGACCTCAGCACTGTTTATGTTGATTGGCTGCAATTAATTTCTTCATTTTATTTCTTTATTTTTTTTTTACCTGCAACTGGGAGCAGGTGAAGTATAACTTTTTACACAGAACTTACTCTGCTGAGCTGAGGAATTTGTGAGGTAAAATATCTTCCTTTTTTACATAGAGATGCTCAGGTAGGGTTGCCACTTTCAAAACAGAAAAATAAGGGACACCTAACGCAGCGGGGGCCAAACCCCTTGGGGCCACGATGACCACAGTGGTGGTAAATCACAACTTAAAACATGTTTTTCATATGCAGAAGAAGTGGGGAGGGGGGGGGTCTGTTTTTTTTGCTATAGAACCATTGCAGTGGGTGTCCCAGCTAATCTTTTTAACAGTGCTAAACTGGGATCTTCTAAGTAAGTTTTTAAACAGTTTTATACTGGATTTTTAGCTCAGCATCTGTGCATATTATTCTTTATAGTAGTGTCTATTACATGCAGTTAAATACAAAATGGTGTATACAATGTATATAGTATTTAGAGTAATTTATCATTAACCTAGAATGTACCTGTATTGCATTATATTGCATCTCTAGTAATTACAATGGTAGAGAATGACAAATTTAGGGAATCTTGGAAGCCAATGATATATATAGGTATATGCAGAATAAGCCATAAATTATTGAGAAGCCCAGGGATTTGGCATGCACTGTCCTATAGCATCTGTCTACTACAAATATCCACTTAGCTCCTAAGCTATGGTACACATACTCATCCCAGCCCTATTCAAAATCATGCAAAGTAGCACATATAACATACCTGTGTCACACTTTCCCAGGCATGTACATTGTTGCAGGGAACAATATAAGCTTGCATTTATTTCATCTCTGGCAGTCGTATTATATATTGTGTGAATTGCTAAAACAAATAAAAAGGTTTGTCATGCCAAGCCTAATTTGCATCAAATCAATTCCCTATCTGGTTGCTGGCAAACTCCTTAGCAAGCATTGGGCAAAAAGAGTCAAGAAACCTATACACACTGGAAAAATAGTAATTATTTAGTATAATTTTTATTTTGCCTTTTTGCTTAATGCTGCAGTCTTCCATGCTTTTTGTTTAGGTATTATTTAAAGACAATCAATGTTGTGCTGTATGACAGTCGCTCATCCTGTCACAACATTAGATCACAAGATCACAGACTTTACTTTCACGGGATACCAACAACTAATGTCTAGAAGTAAACAACTATACAGATAAACACTGGTACCGGAACAATCCTACCAACAGCTACACATAGCAAGGTAAAGGCAAAGCCACAATTACCACAGTCAAACCCATTCGCTGCTAAATAAGCCCTGCACATCAGCTGTGTACCACATCATTTAAGCTGCTTTTTAACTCACCAGTTATTATTATAGTGCCGGTCCCCCCGCCAGCCAGCATACTCAAGACCACCGGGTGCAAATCCTCTCTTTCGTCTCCTTCTACTCTATCTGCTTGAACTGCTTCCCGCCACACCGACACTACCAAGCCCCGCCCACCACTAACTCCATGTCCACCACCTCTGCACCGCTTGTCACTGGGTCCCCCGGACTCCTACCAACATAGCCACGGTGGCTGCCAGCCAGTAGAAAATACGGGACAAACCCCGTCCCGTATTGATTCAAAACGGGACGTGCTATTTTAGTCTCAAATACGGGACGATTCCGTATTTTAAGGGACGGGTGGCAACCCTATGCTCAGGTGATATTTTCCTGTCAGCTTTTTAAAATTATGCTCCATCACTTTCAAGTGATTTAGCATATGAGTATTATGTCTCTTTAACCTTCTACATCATTTCTCAGTATTTACAGACTTTATAAAGCAATTATGAACAGAAAAAAGGTTGTAATAATCACAGAGCTCTGATCAAGATGCCATAACTGTTATTGTGTAACATTCTGTTAAATGGACAATCAAATCAAAATTAAACATATATTATTCAGATAGAGCATTCAGATTTAAGACTCTTTCCAATTTACTTCCATTATTAAATTGTTCACAGTCTTTTTATATGCACAGTTTCTGAGGTACCAGTTACAACTGAGCATGTGCAAGAGTTCAGTGTATATGATATATGTCTGTGATTGGCTGATGGCTGTCACATGATACAGTGGGTTGACAAAGTAAATAAATTAAATTTGTTAGAAAAGATCTACTGCTCATTTAAAATCCTGACAAAGTGCTATTAAATTGTCTTTTTATTTGGTGTTGCACGTGCTGGTGTGTGCCTGGGTATAAGAGACTGCAGGATTTTGTCTCATTTGTTCATTTCACTTAGAAGCAGGAGCAGCTGTCATTTTAATTGCAGGCTTTGTACTCTGCCTTTTAAAGTTCTAAAATTACATGTGTAAGAAAAAAAAATCTTCGGCATTTGGATATGCATTTGGCTTACCTTCATTTTTTAACAGTTAATTCAAATAGAATTTATTTTTTCTGTTTGGCTTTGTGTTTCTCCAGCTCAAATGCTAAATAAACCTTTGCAAAACTTTCTGTAAAAATTAAAAACATTTTTTTTATTAAAAACAAAATTTTATGTTGACAAATTCATAGAGTATGTGAATAACTAACGTCTAGTGCTTTTTAGCTGTTTGTTTAAAACTGTGAGAGAAGAGCTTAAAGGGCTCGATTTTTTAAGCCGTTCGCCCCCATACGACTGGAGGTTCTCACAAGAAAACCTGCAGTCGGTATCTATAAAGCAGTGGTCTGATGACCGCTGCTTCCTAACCTCTTCTCTACCTCTTAGGTGGGAAATTTCAATTGTCCCTGTCTCGTCCTACCGGGGAGATTGACAACTCCTGCTGCGCGTGATTAGCTGTGCGTGGGCAGGGAGCGGTGTTGCACGTGAGTGCAAAATTGCGCTTGTGTGCAATGCTGAATTCCGGCAGCGCTTTGCTGCCCGCCTCAGACGAGCTGGTGCGGACAGGGGTGGTGAATATGCACGCCCATGTCCTTCCTAGCTTCATAAATCGAGCCCAAAGTGTACTTTATGAACAAGTCCAGATTCCAATAGATGTGTTTTATTTGTTGTTAAAATGTAAAATAAAACCAGATTACCACATATGTTTATTTATTTGACCCCCCTTTTGCTTTAAATTTTTGCTGAAAAGTATGCTTGTATTTTGAAATATTCTTTTAAAAAAAATTTCAACACAATTTTTTTTTTAAAATATTGTGAAACATTTAAGCAACACCCTGCTTTTTTTCTTTTATGATTTAGGTAGAGTGTAAAAATTATCAAATTTACTTTGTTCCTTTGGTATCCTTTGTTTAAAAGCTGGTCTGGAGTGTTCATGTTGCTGGAGCAAAATGTGGCAGTAATTTTGTAAGAATGCATTTCTAATAACAGTAGATGGCAGCAGTTTTGTGCAAGTTGCTGCTATATACCATGCACGTACGTGCTAGCTATCTAGGCAGTGTTCTCTCCAGGGCCTTTTTAATGAGTGTACTAACAGCTGATTTGACAGACGACTGGCATACGTTTTAGCCAATATTAATCTTAAATAAAGCTGTTAATTTTTTCAACATATATTGCCCAATTTATTATTAAATACATTTATGCTAAATTATGCAATTAATTTGTGCTTTGGATAGCAGAAAATGTTATAATATTAGAAAGTATTATATTGTCCCCATTCGTCTACTTTATAAAGCCTCCAGTCTGGCAAAGTGTTCTGTGGAGAACACTGCTAGGTATGCGTTCAACAAAGAACACCATAAGAACAAAGCCCATTTGATAATACAAGTAAATTGAAAACTTTTTAAAAAAACTATATGTTCTATCTGAATTCTAAAAGAAATTATTTCTTAAATTCCGTTTTCATGGAATAATTTGCATACAATGGTAAGGACATTGCAGTATTACATTATTTATATTCTATACAGATCATTTGCAATTTCCTGTTTAGTTGCTGGCACTGGTTATCCGATTATGATAAAAAAATACTTTAATAGATCTGTAATGTTTATTTGTATTTCCAATAGGCTCTATGCATTCTTTTTACTCAGTACCAGGTCTACAAATAAATGTATGTTCAGCTTATACATTGGTATTATCATTTTTATAGGCAACGCAGTATATTTGCTGTTGGCTGAACAGGATTGGGTGCATTAAGTGTCACAGTTTACTGAAATAAACTTATTTTTCAGGGCTTAAAGAAAATGCTGAGCAGTTGGTTAAAAAGAAGCTGAGTGGCATAGACAGTCTAACCCCTTGGGAGAAATATCTACAGAAACAGAAAGACAAAAGGAAGATGAAGAAGAAGAAAAAGGTAGGTATTCTTGGTGCTTGAATAACTTAATGTTTATAAATAACATGCAGGAAGAATGGAATAAATACAGGATTAAAGTGCAAAAAGAAAATGCTCAAATATGTTACAGCCTTTCATTATTACACTAGTGCTTGCGTATAACTGTGTGTTTAACCTCTGCAAAGAGTTTAAATTCAGTTCCAGAGCAGCAGTGCAATACTGCAACCTGGCTGAATACATCTTGTGAGCCAATGACAAGAGGTGTATGTGTGTAGCTACCAATTAGCAGCTAGCTCCCAGTAGGGCATTGCTGCACCTGAGCTTTGCAACAAAGGCAACAGAAGGAACAAATACATTTGGTAATAGACGTAAATTAATAAACTGTTTTAAAATTGCAATTTCTATCTGAATCCCCAAATTGTGTTGATGATGATTTGGACTCAAAAACATAAATTATCTTACTGGCAGAAACTGTGTGAAAAGTGATAATTCATAACTTTGGCAATATGTTTTTGTTCTGTGTTATAGAATTTAAATTACAGTAATTTTTCTTAGCCTAAATATATAAATTTTTAAAATCATAATGACAACAGAAACTACCCAAATGACCTGATCAAAAGTTTCCATACCCTGGTGATTTTGGCCTGCTAACGTGCACACAAGTTGACACAAAGGGGTTTGAATGGCTATTAAAGGTAACCATCCTCACTTGTGATATGTTTGCTTGTAATTAGTGTGTGTGTATAAAAGGCCAATGAGTTTCTGGACTCCTGACAGACCCTTGCATCTTTCATCCAGTGCTGCACTGACGTTTCTGGATTCTGAGTCATGGGGAAAGAAAAATAATTGTCAAAGGATCTGTGGGAAAAAGGTAGTTGAACTGTATAATACAGGAAAGGGATATAAAAAGATATCCAAGGAATTGAAAATGCAAATCAGCAGTGTTCAAACTCTAATCAAGAATTGGAAAATGAGGCATTCTGTTTGATAACATACTGCATTCATCTTGCCATCAATTCTGACCAAATTTCCTGTGCCTTTGTAGCTCACACATCCCCAAAACATCAGCAATCCACCTCCGTGTTTCACAGTAGGAATGGTGTACCTTTCATCATAGGCCTTGTTGACTCCTCTCCAAATGTAGCGTTATGGTTGTGGCCAAAAAGCTCAATTTTGGTCTCATCACTCCAAATGACTTTGTGCCAGAAGGTTTGAGGCTTGTCTCTGTGCTGTTTCGCGTATTGTAAGTGGTATACTTTGTGGCATTTGCATAGTAATGGCTTTCTTCTGGTGACTCGACCATGCAGCCCATCTTTCTTCAAGTGCCTCCTTATTGTGCATCTTGAAACAGCCACACCACATGTCCTGTATTTCACCTGAAGTTATTTGTGGGTTTGTCTTTGCAACCCAAACAATTTTCCTGGTAGTTGTGGCTGAAATTTTAGTTGGTCTACCTGACAGTGGTTTGGATTCAAAGGAACCCCTCATTTTCCACTTCTTTATTAGAGTTTGAACACTACTGATTTGCATTCTCAATTCCTTGGATATCTTTTTTATATCCCTTTCCTGTTTCATACAGTTCAACTACCTTTTCCCGCAGATCCTTTGACAATTCTTTTGTTTTCCCCATGACTTAGAATCCAGAATAGTCAGTGCAGCACTGGATGAAAGAGGAAAGGGTCTGTCAGGAGTCCAGAAACTCATTGACCTTTTATACACACACACTAAATACAAGAAAACAGATCACAGGTGAGGATGGTTACCTTTACTAGCCATTCAAACCTCTTTGTGTCAACTTGTTTGCATGTTATCAGGCCAAAATCCCCAGAGTATGTAATCTTCTGATCAGGGTAATTTGGATAGTTTCTGTTGTCATTATGATTTAAAAAGAGTAAACACAGTTGATTGATAATAAATGGCTTCAGCCAAACTCTAACCATGAGTGAAAGAAAAGTTTTTGTGTTAGCATTCATATTCTCTGAAAAATGGCAAAGAAATCATAAATTCTGCCAGGGTATGTAAACTTATGAGCACAACTGTGGGTATATGTATATGACAGTGGACATGGCCAAAACTAGATCAGTTTGAGGCTTCAAATAGGGACAGTAAAAGCAAAATAAACTTTCATTATTGAGACATAGCATGTTGGTTTTCGATTGCGACCTCAGAAGTGTGTACATCTCTATGGCAGCAGTGTTTGCAAGAGTGTAAAACTTTACTACAAATATTGTGGCTAACATAGCTGCTAATACTAGACATGCGCACACTCCTGATATCATATAAGCTTAGGTTGTTTTCAACAAAGGATACCAAGGGAACAAAGCAAGTTTCATACTAGAAGTAAATTGGAAAGTTATTCAAATTGCATGCGCTATCTACACCATTAAAGCTTAAAGGGACAGTACACTGTAAAAATTTGTTATATTAATGTATTTTAAATTACTTGTTATACCAGCTGCAGAGTATAAAATGTATGAGAAATTGTGTTTTCAGGTTTATTTGTGTATATGAAGTAGCTGGTTTTGTGCTTTTAAACCTCAGCCTATTACAATGGGTTGAGCTTCAGGTAATATCAGATCTCATTATGTTATCACTTTGTGTACACACACTTGCTTCCTTATCTTATATTTGTATGGAAAACTAAAGCTCAATACATAGAGAGAACAATGGAAAATTATAATTTTATTACTTAACTATCCTGCACCCCAGTGTGAGTTTATTTCTTCTGCTGGCTGTGTTTGCTTAGGCTATTCAATAGCTGAGACTCCAGTATCAAAACATTCAGTATAGGTTGGGATACCACAAGCTAAATCAGCTATTTCAAAGGCCAAAATAAGGGTAGAGAAGCTACTTGTAAACAATTTAATACACTCCAGCAGGTAAAATGGATCAATGGGAACAATTTAAATGGGAGAACATTTTTGGGTGAACTGTCCATTTAATTTTTACTTTACTGTGGAAACTATAGGGGAGCATATGAGCCTAGTAGCTCTTTTCCATCATACTTTATCTGTGTAAGTGCTGTTTTTGGAATGATAAACAGATTAACAACCGATTCTCCTTTACAGTACATAGTTTGGCACCAACCAAAGTTATGCCTGGTTGTCAGTCAAGTAAATACCCTGCATACAGACTAATCAAAAGCTCTGTATTCTCTGAGATACCTTGGGGTTATGCAAAAATAGCTTATCTTGGCGTAAAAGAGAATTCAAATTTTGTTTTAAGAGCATTAAACACTAAAATAAATTATATATATATATATATATATATATATATATATATATATATATATATTCAAAGCAAATGTTGGCCTGAGAATAATATGCAGATGTATTTTCTTAATTATATTATGGCTAGATTACGAGTTTTGCGGTATGAGTGAAAAAGCAGTGTTAAGGTTCTTTTTCACTACTGCTGCTATTACGAGTCTTGCAGGTTTAGCTGCACCGCACACTTTTTTGGCCGTAACGCAACGTAACTACCGCAGCTTTCCAAAAGTCCTTTTTCAATGGTATTATGAGTATTATGAGTCAGTAGTTATGAGTTTTATGCTACAACGCCGTAACATAAAACTCATAACTAAAGTGCTAAAAAGTACAGTAACACCCATAAACTACCTATTAACCCCTAAACTGAGGCCCTCCCGCATCAGAAACACTAAAATAAAATTATTAACCCCTAATCTGCCGCTCCGGACATCGCTGCCACTATAATAAACATATTTACCCCTAAACCGCCGTACTCCCTCATCGCAAACATTAGTTAAATATTATTAACCCCTAATCTGCTGTCCCTAACTTCGCCGCAACCTACATTACTGTTATTAACCCCTAATCTGCTGCCCCCAAAATCGCCGCCACTATACTAAAGTTAGTAATTTAGTGTTTGGTTTTTTTGTAATTTAGTTAAATGTATTTAATTAATGTAATTTATTTAATTGTAGTGTAATGTTAGGTGTTAGTGTAACTCAGGTTAGGTTTTATTTTACGGGTAAATTTGTATTTATTTTAACTAGATAGCTAGTAAATAGTTAATAACTATGTACTAACTATTCTACCTAGTTAAAATAAATACAAACTTGCCTGTGAAATAAAAATAAACCCTAAGATAGCTACAATATAACTATTAGTTATATTGTAGCTAGCTTAGGCTTTATTTTATAGGTATTTAGTTTTAAATAGAAAAAATTTAGTTGATGATAGTAATTTTATTTAGATTTATTTTCATTATATTCAATTAGTGGTGTTAGGGTTACGTTAGGGTTAGACTTAGGGGTTAATAACTTTAGTATAGTGGCAGCGACGTTGGGGGCGGAAGATTAGGGGTTAATAACTGTAATGTAGGTGGCGGCGACGTTGGGGGCGGAAGATTAGGGGTTAATAACTAATGTAGGTGGCGGCGATGTTAGGGGCTGCAGATTAGGGGTTAATAAGTGTAGGTAGGTGGCGGCGACATTGGGGGTTGCAAATTAGGGGTTAATAAGTGTAGGTAGGTGTCGGGGCGGCAGATTAGGGGTTAATAAGTGTAATGTAGGTGGCGGTGACGTTGGGGGCGGAAGATTAGGGGTTAATAGGTGTAGGTAGGTGTCGGGGCAGGAGATTAGGGGTTAATAAGTGTAATATAGGTGGCGGCGATGTTGGGGGCAGGAGATTAGGGGATAATAAGTGTAATATAGGTGTCGGCGATGTCGGGGGTGGCAGATTAGGGGTATTTAGAGTCGGGTTTATGTTAGGGTATTAGGTGTAAACATAACTTTTCTTTCCCCATAGGAATCAATGGGGCTGCGTTACGGAGCTTTACGCTCATTTATTGCAGGTGTTAGGCTTTTTTTTCAGCCAGCTCTCCCCATTGATGTCTATGGGGAAATCATGCACAAGCTCAAAGCAGCGCTGGTATTTTAGTGCGGTATGGAGCTCAATTTTGCTCTACACTCACTTATTGGCTGCTAACGCCGGGTTTATGAAAACCTGTAATAGCAGCGCTATAGGGAGGTGAGCGGTGACAATAACTTGCAAGTTAGCACCGAGCAGCTCTTACCGCAAAACTCGTAATCTAGCCGTTAATTTAGTGTCCATAAAACATTGGATGCCACCATGTTGTAACCTAGGTTTCCTTTTCAGCTGAGGCCAATTAAGGGCAGTTCTAAATTAGTGACTAGTGTGCAACAAATGGCTGTTTGGAATGTAGCAGTGTTAAGTTTGTAGTCTGCAGTTCCACTTTTAACAGAAATTGGAAATACCACAGTTTTTAGAATTAAATTACAGGAAAGGGAGAAACAATAATAATAAAAGTATAATATAAAGTATTTTTTTTAACAATACATAATTAAACATTTTATAGTACAATGTCAATGGGGCCTAGTTATCAAGCCGTCAACCTCAAATACGCTGGAATTCCGCAGCGTATTTGTGGCGAGGCTGATTCGCCTTAGTTATCAAAGGCTAGAGACCGGCAAAAGTAGAATTTTGTGACGTAAACTTCGATCCGCCGGACTCAGTCCGACACAGATCGATTCTTACGTCACTCCAGATGTTCCGCACACAAGTTCGGCACAATCTGACTACTTTTGCTAGTTATCAAAAAACTAGCAGGTACGCTCTGCACTTTTCCGGCCCAGCGTACCTGGTTTTCAAACCGCCACCCTGGAGGCGGCGGATCCCATAGGAATCAATGGGAGTCTGACCATAGCGAAAGTACAAGTTCGCTGCTGCCAGACATCCCATTGATTCCTATGGGAACTGTCTACACCTAACACCCTAACATGTACCCCGAGTCTAAACACCACTAATCTGTCCCCCCTACACCGCTGCAACTAAATAAAGTTATTACCCCCTAAACCGCCGCTCCCGGAGCCCACCGCAAGCTACTCTATACATATTAACCCCTAAACCGCTGCTCCCTGACCCCGCTGCAACTATAATAAATGTATTAACCCCTAAACCGCCGCTCCTGGAGCCCACCGCAAGCTACGCTAGACATATTAACCCCTAAGCCGCCGCTCCCGGAGCCCACCGCAACCTATATTAAATTTATTAACCCCTAATCTGCCCCCCCTACACCGTCTCCACCTATAATACATTTATTAACCCCTACCCTGCCCCCCACTACACCGCCGCCACTGTAATAAAATTATTAACCCCTAAACCTAAGTCTAACACTAACCCTAACACCCCCCTAACTTAAATATTAATTAAATAAATCTAAATAATATTTCTATTATGAACTAAATTAATCCTATTTAAAACTAAATACTTACCTGTAAAATAAACCCTAAGATAGATACAATATAAATAATAATTATATTGTAGCTATCTTAGGATTTATTTTTATTTTACAGGTACCTTTCAATTTATTTTAACTAGGTACAATAGCTATTAAATAGTTATTAACTATTTAATAGCTTACCTAGCTAAAATAAAGAGAAATTTACCTGTAAAATAAAAACTAACCTAAGTTACAATTACACCTAACACTACACTATACTTTAATAAATTATTCCTATTTAAAACTAAATACCTGTAAAATAAACCCTAATATAGCTACAATATAAATAATAATTACATTGTAGCTATTTTAGGAATTATATTTATTTTACAGGTAACTGTATTTATTTTAGGTAGTTAGAATAGTTATTAAATAGTTATTAACTATTTAATAACTACCTAGCTAAAAGAAATACAAAATCACCTGTAAAATAAATCCTAACCTAAATTACAATTAAACCTAACACTACACTATCATTAAATAAATTACCTACAAATAACTATTAAATTGTATTAATTAAATACAATTACATAAGCTAACTAAAGTACAAAAAAAATAAAAAAAGCTAAGTTACAAAAAATAAAAAAATAGGTTACAAACATTTTAAAAATATTACAACAATTTTAAGCTACTTACACCTAATCTAAGTCCCCTAATAAAATAACAAACCCCCCAAAATAAAAAAAATGCCCTACCCTATTCTAAATTTAAAAAGTTCAAAGCTCTTTTACCTTACCAGCCCTTAAAAGGGCCATTTGTGGGGCATGCCCAAAGAATTCAGCTCTTTTGCCTGTAAAAGAAAAATACAACCCCCCCCAACATTAAAACCCCACCACCCACATACCCCTAATCTAACCCAAACTCCCCTTAAAAATAACCTAACACTAATCCCCTGAAGATCATCCTACCTTTAGTCGTCTTCACTCAGCCGAGCCCACCGATGGAACTGAAGAGGAGACCCAGACCGGCAGAAGTGATCCTCCAAGCGGCGCTGAAGAAATCTTCCATCCGATGAAGTGATCCTCCAAGCAGCGCTGAAAAAGTCTTCCATCCGGGCGATGTCATCTTCCAAGCCGGGTCTTGAATCTTCATCCCGCCGACGCGGAACATCCTTCTTTACCGACGGACTACCGACGAATGAAGGCTCCTTTAAGGGACGTCATCCAAGATGGCGTCCTTCAATTCCGATTGGCTGATAGATTTTCCTACCTTAATTCCGATTGGCTGATAGAATCCTATCAGCCAATCAGAATTGAAGGGACGCCATCTTGGATGACGTCCCTTAAAGGAGCCTTCATTCGTCGGTAGTCTGTCGGTAAAAGAAGGATGTTCCGCGTCGGCGGGATGAAGATTCAAGACCCGGCTTGGAAGATGACATCGCCCTAGATAGAAGACTTCTCAGCGCCTCTTGGAAGATGAGATCGCCAGGATGGAAGACTTTTCAGCGTCCGCTTGGAGGATCACTTCATCGGATGGAAGATTTCTTCAGCGCTGCTTGGAGGATCACTTCTGCCAGTCCGGGTCTCCTCTTCAGTTCCATCGGCTTGGCTGGCTGAGTGAAGACGACTAAAGGTAGGATGATCTTCAGGGGATTAGTGTTAGGTTATTTTAAGGGGGGTTTGGGTTAGATTAGGGGTATGTTGGGTGGTGGGTTTTAATGTTGGGGGGTTGTATTTTTCTTTTACAGGCAAAAGAGCTGAATTCTTTGGGGCATGCCCCACAAATGGCCTTTTTAAGGCTGGTAAGGTAAAAGAGCTTTGAACTTTTTTAATTTAGAATAGGGTAGGGCATTTTTTATTTTGGGGGGGTTTGTTATTTTATTAGGGGGCTTAGATTAGGTGTAAGTAGCTTAAAATTGTTGTAATATTTTTAAAATGTTTGTAACCTATTTTTTTTATTTTTTGTAACGTAGCTTTTTTTAATTTTTTGTACTTTAGCTAGTTTATGTAATTGTATTTAATTGTAGTTATTTGTAGGTAATTTATTTAAAGATAGTGTAGTGTTAGGTTTAATTGTAACTTAGGTAGGAATTATTTTACAGGTAACTTTTGTATTTCTTTTAGCTAGGTAGTTATTAAATAGTTAATAACTATTTAATAACTATTCTAACTAGCTAAAATAAATACAAAGTTACCTGTAAAATAAAATAAATCCTAAGATAGCTACAATATAATTATTAATTTATATTGTAGCTATATTAGGGTTTATTTTAAAGGTAAGTATTTAGTTTTAAATAGGAATAATTTATTAAAGTATAGTGTAGTGTTAGGTGTAATTGTAACTTAGGTTAGTTTTTATTTTACAGGTAATTTTGTATTTCTTTTAGCTAGGTAGTTATTAAATAGTTAATAACTATTTAATAGCTATTGTACCTAGTTAAAATAAATTGAAATTTGCCTGTAAAATAAAAATAAATCCTAAGATAGCTACAATATAATTATTATTTATATTGTAGCTATATTAGGGTTTAATTTAAAGGTAAGTATTTAGTTTTAAATAGGATTAATTTAGTTCATAATAGAAATATTATTTAGATTTATTTAATTAATATTTAAGTTAGGGGGGTAGTTAGGGTTAGTGTTAGACTTAGGTTTAGGGGTTAATAAATTTATTACAGTGGCGGCGGTTGTTGAGTGGGGGGCAGGATAGGGGTTAATAAATTTATTATAGGTGGCGACGGTGTAGGGGGGGCAGGATAGGGGTTAATAGGTATAATGTAGGTGACAGCGGTGTCCGGGAGCGGCGGTTTAGGGGTTAATACATTTATCAGAGTTGCGGCAGGGTCTAGGAGCGGCGGTTTAGGGGTTAATACATTTATCAGAGTTGCGGCAGGGTCTAGGAGCGGCGGTTTAGGGGTTAATAACTTTATTTAGTTGCGGGGGGCTCCGGGGGCGCCGGTATATAGGGGGCTAGAACAGTGTAGTTAGTGTGAGTGCTTAGTGACAGGCTAGCAATAAAGCTGGGAAAAAGCCGAAGAGCAGCGAGATCGGATGAGTGATAACTCTCACAGTCCGCTGCTCATCGCCCCCGCGGCTTTTTTGACAGCTTTATTTGAATAACTTAGGCAAAATTTTTCAGGTCCGCGGCGGCGATGTGAGGCGAGCTTAGGCGGGCGTATTGGGCCGGCGAAGGCAGGAAAGTTAACACGTTGATAACTACCCCCCAATGTGTTTAATGGTCATTTAATTATAGATAAGATGAAATTGATTGCGGCTGTGGCAAAATAGTCTATTTCTCTTGTTAAGTGTATCCAGTCCACGGATCATCCATTACTTGTGGGATATTCTCCTTCCCAACAGGAAGTTGCAAGAGGATCACCCACAGCAGAGCTGCTATATAGCTCCTCCCCTCACTGCCATATCCAGTCAGTCCTCTTGCAACTCTCAACTAAGATGGAGGTCGTAAGAGGACTGTGGTGTTTTATACTTAGTTTATTTCTTCAATCAAAAGTTTGTTATTTTTAAATGGTACCGGAGTGTACTGTTTATCTCAGGCAGTATTTAGAAGAAGAATCTGCCTGCGTTTTTCTATGATCTTAGCAGAAGTAACTAAGATCCTTTGCTGTTCTCACATATTCTGAGGAGTGAGGTAACTTCAGAGGGGGGAATAGCGTGCAGGTTTTCCTGTAATAAGGTATGTGCAGCTTAAAATATTTTTCTAGGGATGGGAATTTGCTAGAAAATGCTGCTTGATACTGAAGTAATGTAAGTAAAGCCTTTAAATGCAGTGATAGTGACTGGTATCAGGCTTATTAATAGAGATACATACTCTTATAAAAGTGTATTTTAAAACGTTTGCTGGCATGTTTAATCGTTTTTTACATATGTTTGTGATAAAAACTTATTGGGGCCTAGTTTTTTCCACATGGCTGGCTTGAATTTTGCCTAGAAACAGTTCCCTGAGGCTTCCCACTGTTGTAATATCAGTGGGAGGGGCCTATTTTGGCGTTTTTTTGAACAGCAAAAATTACAGACACAGACATCCAGCTTCTTCCTGCATGATCCAGGACTTCTCTGAAGGGCTCAAAAGGCTTCAAAAGTCGTATTGAGGGAGGTAAAAAGCCACAGTAGAGCTGTGGCAGTTGTTGTGACTGTTTAAAAAACGTTTTTGTCATTTGTTATTCCGTTTTTGGTATTAAGGGGTTAATCATCCATTTGCAAGTGGGTGCAATGCTCTGCTAACTTATTACATACACTGTAAAAATTTCTTTAGTGTAACTGCATTTTTTCACTGTTATTTCAAAATTTGGGAAAATTTGTGTTTCTTAAAGGCGCAGTAACGTTTTTTATATTGCTTGTAAACTTGTTTTAAAGTGTTTTCCAAGCTTGCTAGTCTCATTGTTAGTCTGTTTAAACATGTCTGACACAGAGGAACCTACTTGTTCATTATGTTTGAAAGCCATGGTGGAGCACCATAGGAGAATGTGTACTAAATATATTGATTTCACCTTAAACAGTAAAGATCAGTCTTTATCTATAAAAGAATTATCACCAGAGGGTTCTGTCGAGGGGGGAAGTTATGCCGACTAACTCTCCCCACGTGTCGGACCCTTCGCCCTCCCGCTCAGGGGACGCACCGCTAATATGGCGCCATTACATCAGGGACGCCCCTATACAGCGATTACCTGTGCAGGACAAGGCTGCAATCATGAATAATACCCTGTCAGAGGTATTATCTAGATTGCCTGAATTAAGAGGCAAGCGCGATAGCTCTGGGGTTAGGAGAGAATACAGAGCGCGGCAAAATGCTGTTAGAGCCATGTCTGATACTGCGTCACAGTTAGCAGAACATGAGGACGGAGAGCTTCAGTCTGTGGGTGACATCTCTGACTCGGGGAAACCTGATTCAGAGATTTCTAATTTTAAAATTTAAGCCTTGAGAACCTCCGTGTATTGCTTGGGGTGGTATTAGCTGCTCTGAATGACTGTAACACAGTTGCAATTCCAGAGAATTGTGTAGGCTGGATAGATACTATGCGGTGCCGGGTGTGTACTGACGTTTTTCCAATACCTAAACGGCTTACCAGAAATTATTAGCAAGGAGTGGGATAGACCCGGTGTGCCCTTTTTCCCCACCTCCTATATTTTTAGAAAAATGTTTCCAATAGACGCACTACACAGGACTTATGGCAGACGGTCCTAAGGTGGAGGGAGCAGTTTCTACTTTAGCAAAGCGTAACCACTATCCCGGTTGAGGACAGTTGTGCTTTTTCAGATCCAATGGATAAAAAATTGGAGGGTTACCTTAAGAAAATGTTTATTCAACAAGGTTTATTTCTCTTGTTAAGTGTAGTCTGTCCACGGGTCATCCATTACTTATGGGATTATATCTCTTCCCCAACAGGGAAGTTGCAAGAGGATCACCCAAGCAGATCTGCTATATAGCTCCTCCCCTCACATGTCATATCCATGTCATTCTCTTGCAAGCTAACTAAAGATCAGGTTGTTGTGAGAGGACTGTGGTGGTGTTTAAACTTAGTTTATTTCTTCAATCAAAAGTTTGTTATTTTAAATGGCACCGGAGTGTGCTGTTTGTTCTCAGGCAGCATTAGAAGAAGAATCTGCCTGCGTTTTCTATGATCTTAGCAGACGTAACTAAGATCCACTGGCTGTTCCCGCACATTCTGAGGAGTGAGGTAACTTCAGAAGAGGGGAATAGCATGCAGGGCCCCCCTGCAAACGAGGTATGTGCAGTAAATTATTTTTCTAAGCAATGGAATTGACTGAGAAATTACTGCTGATGCCAATGTAATGTAAGTACAGCCTTAAATGCAGTGGTAGCGACTGGTATTAGGCTGAGGAGTGTGTGTACACTGAAGTATTTTTTTAGGGAATGGAATTTGACTCAGAAAATACTGTTAATACTGAAGTAATGTGTGAGCCTTAACTGCAGTAAAAGCGACTGGTAGCAGGCTTATTAAAAACACTTCATAACTTTTAACATGTATGTTCAAAACGTTTACTGGCATGTTAATCGTTTTTTGTGAGGTACTTGGTGATAAAACTTATTGGGGCATGATTTTTACCACATGGCTAACTTTTTGTTTCTGCATAGAAACAGTTAACTGAGCTTCCCCACTGTGTAATATGAGTGGGAGGGGCCTATTTTAGCGCTGTTTTGAGCAGTAAAAATTCAGTCACAATCTTCCTACTTCATCCTCCATGATCCAGGACGTCTCTAAAGAGCTCAGGGGTCTTCAAAATTCATTTGAGGGAGGTAATCAGTCACAGCAGACCTGTGACAGTGTGTTTGACTGTGATAAAAACGTTAATTATTAATTTGTTATCTGTTTTTTGGGTATTAAGGGGGTTAATCATCCATTTGCTGGTGGGTGCAATCCTTTGCTAACTTAATACATTTACTGTGATATTTTGGTTGCTATAACTAATTTGGTTCATTGTTTATTTCAACTGTGACAGCTTTTTGTGCTTCTTAAAGGCACAGTAGCGTTTTTTATATTGCTTGTAAATTTATTTGAAAGTATTTTCCAAGCTTGCTAATCTCATTGCTAGTCTGTTTAAACATGTCCGACACAGATGAATCTGTTTGTTCACTATGTATGAAGGCCAATGTGGAGCCCCATAGAAAATTGTGTACTAAATGCATTGATGTAACTTTGAATAAAAGTCAGTCTTTACATGCAAAGAAATTATCACCAGACAACGAGGGGGAAGTTATGCCGAATAACTCTCCTCACGTGTCAGTACCTTCGCCTCCCGCTCAGGAGGTGCGTGATTTTGAGGCGCCAAGTACATCAGGGAGGCCCTTACAAATCACTTTGCAAGACATGGCTACTGTTATGACAGAAGTATTATCTAAATTGCCAGAATTAAGAGGCAAGCGTGATAGCTCTGGGTTAAGGACAGAGCGCGCTGATGATTTGAGAGCCATGTCCGATACTGCGTCACAATTTGCAGAACATGAAGACGGAGAGCTTCATTCTGTGGGTGACGGATCTGATCCAGGGAGACTGGATTCAGAGATTTCTAATTTTAAATTTAAGCTTGAGAACCTCCGCATATTGCTAGGGGAGGTATTAGCGGCTCTGAATGATTGTAACAACGTTGCAATTGCAGAAAATTTATGTAGGTTGGATAGATACTATGCTGGTACCGGTGTGTACTGACGTGTTTTCCTATACCTAAAAGGCTTACAGAGATTATTAGTAAGGAGGTGGGATAGACCCCGGTGTGCCTTTTTCCCCTCCTCCCATATTTAGGACAAATGTTTCCTATAGACCCCACCACACGAGACTTATGGCAGACGGTCCCTAAGGTGGAGGGAGCGGTTTCTACTTTAGCTAAGGGTACCACTATCCCGGTGGAGGATAGTTGTGCTTTTTTCAGATCCAATGGATAAAAAATTAGAAGGTTACCTTAAGAAAATGTTTGTTCAACAAGGTTTTATTTTACAGCCCCTTGCATGCATTGCGCCTGTCACTGCTGCGGCTGCATTCTGGTTTGAGTCTCTGGAAGAGGCCATTCGCTCAGCTCTATTGGATGAAATTATGAACAAGCTTAAAGCACTTAAGCTAGCTAACGCATTTGTTTCTGATGCCGTCGTACATTTAACCAAACTTACGGCTAAGAACTCCGGATTTGCCATCCAAGCGCGCAGAGCGCTATGGCTTAAATCCTGGTCAGCTGACGTGACTTCTAAATCTAAATTGCTTAATATTCCTTTCAAAGGGCAGACCTTATTCGGGCCCGGCTTGAAAGAAATTATCGCTGACATTACGGGAGGTAAGGGCCATGCTCTACCTCAGGACAGGGCCAAATCAAAGGCCAAACAGTCTAATTTTCGTGCCTTTCGTAACCTCAAGGCAGGAGCAGCATCAACTTCCTCTGCTCCAAAACAGGAAGGAGCTGTTGCTCGTTACAGACAGGGCTGGAAAACTAACCAGTCCTGGAACAAGGGCAAGCAGGCCAGAAAACCTGCTGCTGCCCCTAAGACAGCATGAAGAGAGGGCCCCCTATCCGGAAACGGATCTAGTGGGGGGCAGACTATCTCTCTTCGCCCAGGCTTGGGCAAGAGATGTCCAGGATCCCTGGGCGTTGGAGATCATATCTCAGGGATATCTTCTGGACTTCAAAGCTTCTCCTCCACAAGGGAGATTTCATCTTTCAAGGTTATCAGCAAACCAAATAAAGAAAGAGGCATTTCTACGCTGTGTACAAGACCTCTTACTAATGGGGGTAATCCACCCGGTTCCGCGAACGGAACACGGGCAGGGATTCTATTCAAATCTGTTTGTGGTTCCCAAGAAAGAGGGAACCTTCAGACCAATTTTGGACTTAAAGATCCTAAACAAATTCCTAAGAGTTCCATCATTCAAAATGGAAACTATTCGAACCATCCTACCCATGATCCAAGAGGGTCAGTACATGACCCACTGTGGACTTAAAGGAGTGCCTACCTTCACATACCGATTCACAAGGATCATTATCGGTACCTAAGATTTGCCTTCCTAGACAGGCATTACCAGTTTGTAGTTCTTCCCTTCGGGTTAGCTACGGCTCCAAGAATCTTTACAAAGGTTCTGGGCTCACTTCTGGTGGTACTAAGACCGCGAGGCATAGCGGTGGCTCCGTACCTAGACGACATCCTGATACAAGCGTCAAGTTTTCAAACTGCAAGTCTCATACAGAGATAGTTCTGGCATTTCTGAGATCGGCATGGGTGGAAGGTGAACGTGGAAAAAGAGTTCTCTATTACCACTCACAAGGGTTCCCTTCCTAGGGGACTCTTATAGATTCTGTAGAGATGAAAATTTACCTGACGGGAGGCCAGGTTATCAAAACTTCTAAATGCTTGCCGTGCCCTTCATTCCATTCCACACCCGTCAGTAGCTCAGTGCATGGAAGTAATCGGCTTAATGGTAGCGGCAATGGACATAGTACCATTTGCGCGACTGCATCTCAGACCGCTTGCAATTGTGCATGCTAAGTCAGTGGAATGGGGATTATTCAGATTTGTCCCCTCTACTAAATCTGGACCAAGAGACCATAGATTCTCTTCTATGGTGGCTTTCTCGGCCCCACCTGTCCAAGGGGATGACCTTTCGCAGGCCAGATCATGGACTCAGGAGGAGAAACTCCTCCCAATAAATATTCTGGAGTTAAGAGCGATATTCAATGCTCTTCTAGCTTGGCCTCAGTTAGCAACTCTGAGGTTCATCAGATTTCAGTCGGACAACATCACGACTGTGGCTTACATCAATCATCAAGGGGGAACCAGGAGCTCCCTAGCGATGTTGGAAGTCTCAAAGATAATTCGCTGGGCAGAGTCTCACTCTTGCCACCTGTCAGCAATCTACATCCCAGGCGTGGAGAACTGGGAGGCAGATTTTCTAAGTCGCCAGACTTTTCATCCGGGGGAGTGGGAACTTCATCCGGAGGTCTTCGCTCAACTGATTCATCGTTGGGGCGAACCAGATCTGGATCTCATGGCGTCTCGCCAGAACGCCAAGCTTCCTCATTACGGATCCAGGTCCAGGGACCCGGGAGCGGCGCTGATAGATGCTCTAGCAGCCCCTTGGGTTTTCCAGATGGCTTATGTATTTCCACCGTTTCCGCTGCTGCCTCGACTGATTGCCAAGATCAAACAGGAGAGAGCATCAGTGATTCTGATTAGCGCCTGCGTGGGCCACGCAGGACCCTGGTATGCAGACCTAGTGGACATGTCGTCCTGGTCCACCATGGTATCTGCCTCTGAGGCAGGACCTTCTAATTCAGGGTCCTTTCAACCATCCAAAATCTAATTTCTCTGAGGCTCACTGCATGGAGATTGAACGCTTGATTCTATCAAAGCGTGGCTTCTCGGGAGTCGGTTATTGATACCCTAATACAGGCTAGGAAACCTGTTACCAGAAGAATTTACCATAAGATATGGCGTAAAATATTTGTATTGGTGGCGAATCCAAGAGTTACTCATGGAGTAAGGTTAGGATTCCTAGGATATTGTCTTTTCTACAAGAGGGTTTAGAAAAGGGCTTATCCGCTAGTTTGTTAAAAGGACAGATTTCTGCTCTGTCTATTCTTCTGCACAAGCGTCTGGCAGAAATTCCAGACGTTCAGGCTTTTTGTCAGGCTTTGGCTAGGATTAAGCCTGTGTTTAAGACTGTTGCTCCGCCGTGGAGCTTAAACTTAGTTCTTAATGTCCTGCAAGGCGTTCCATTTGAACCCCTTCATTCCATTGATATTAAGCTGTTATCTTGGAAAGTTCTGTTTTTGATGGCTATTTCCTCGGCTCGAAGAGTCTCGGAGTTATCTGCCTTACATTGTGATTCTCCTTATCTGATTTTTCATTCAGACAAGGTAGTTCTGCGTACTAAACCTTGGTTCTTACCTAAGGTAGTTTCTAACAGGAATATCAATCAAGAGATTGTTGTTCCATCATTGTGTCCTAACCCTTCTTCAAAGAAGGAACGCCTTTTGCATAATCTGGACGTAGTCCGTGCCCTGAAGTTCTATTTGCAGGCAACTAAAGATTTTCGTCAAACTTCTTCCCTGTTTGTCGTTTACTCTGGACAGAGGAGAGGTCAAAAGGCTTCGGCCACCTCTCTCTCTTTTTGGCTTCGTAGCATAATACGTTTAGCCTATGAGACTGCTGGACAGCAGCCTCCTGAAAGAGTTACAGCTCATTCTACTAGAGCTGTGGCTTCCACCTGGGCCTTTAAAAATTAGGCTTCTGTTGAACAGATTTGCAAGGCTGCGACTTGGTCTTCACTTCACACTTTTTCAAAGTTTTACAAATTTGACACTTTTGCTTCTTCGGAGGCTATTTTTGGGAGAAAGGTACTTCAGGCAGTGGTTCCCTCTGTTTAAAGTTCCTGCCTTGTCCCTCCCTTCATCTGTGTACTTTAGCTTTGGTATTGGTATCCCACAAGTAATGGATGATCCGTGGACTGACTACACTTAACAAGAGAAAACATAATTTATGCTTACCTGATAAATTTATTTCTCTTGTAGTGTAGTCAGTCCACGGCCCGCCCTGTCTTTTAAGGCAGTTCAAATTTTTTTAATTTAACTCCAGTCACCACTGCAACACCCTATGGTTTCTCCTTTCTCGTCTTGTTTCGGTCGAATGACTGGATATGACATGTGAGGAGGAGCTATATTGCAGATCTGCTTGGGTGATCCTCTTGCAACTTCCTGTTGGGGAAGAGATATAATTCCCATAAGTAATGGATGACCCGTGGACTGACTACACACAAGAGAAATACATTTATCAGGTAAGCATAAATTATGTTTTTACAGCCCTTGCATGCATTGCGCCTGTCACTGCTGTGGCGGCATTCTGGTTTGAGGCCCTGGAAGAGGCCATCCAGACAGCTCCATTGAATGAAATTATTGACAAGCTTAGAACGCTTAAGCTAGCTAACTCATTTGTTTCTGATGCCATTGTTCATCTTGACTAAACTAACAGCTAAGAATTCTGGATTCGCCATCCAGGCGTGTAGGGCGCTATGGCTTAAATCCTGGTCAGCTGACGTGACTTCAAAGTCTAAATTACTCAACATTCCTTTCAAGGGGCAGACCTTATTCGGGCTTGGCTTGAAGGAAATTATTGCTGACATTACTGGAGGCAAGGGTCATACCCTTCCTCAGGACAGGGCCAAATCAAAGGCCAAACAGTCTAATTTTCGTGCCTTTTGAAATTTCAAGGCAGGAGCAGCATCAACTTCCTCCGCTTCAAAAACAAGAGGGAACTGTTGCTCATTCCAGACAGGCCTGGAAACCTAAACCAGTCCTGGAACAAGGGCAAGCAGGGCCAGAAAGCCTGCTGCTGCCCCCAAGACAGCATGAAGGAAGGGCCCCCTATCCGGAAACGGATCTAGTGGGGGGCAGACTTTCTCTCTTCGCCCAGGCGTGGGCAAGAGATGTCAGGATCCCTGGGCGTTGGAGATCATATCTCAGGGATATCTTCTGGACTTCAAAGCTTCTCCTCCACAAGGGAGATTTCATCTTTCAAGGTTATCAGCAAACCAGATAAAGAAAGAGGCATTCCTAAGCTGTGTGCAAGACCTCCTAGTGATGGGAGTGATCCATCCAGTTCCGCGGACGGAACAAGGACAGGGATTTTATTCAAATCTGTTTGTGGTTCCCAAGAAAGAGGGGAACCTTCAGACCAATCTTGGATCTAAAGATCTTAAACAAATTCCCTCAGAGTTCCATCATTCAAAATGGAAACTATTCGGCACCATCCTACCCATGATCCAAGAGGGTCAGTACATGACCACAGTGGACTTAAAGGATGCCTACCTTCACATACCGATTCACAAAGATCATCATCGGTTCCTAAGGTTTGCCTTTTTAGACAGGCATTACCAATTTGTAGCTCTTCCCTTCGGGTTGGCCACTGCCCCGAGAATTTTTACAAAGGTTCTGGGCTCACTTCTGGCGGTTCTAAGACCGCGAGGCATAGCGGGTGGCTCCGTATCTAGACGACATCCTGATACAGGCGTCAAGCTTTCAAATTGACAAGTCTCATACAGAGATAGGTTCTGGCATTTCTGAGGTCGCATGGGTGGAAAGTGAACGTGGAAAAGAGTTCTCTATCACCACTCACAAGACTCTCCTTCCTAGGGACTCTTTTATAGATTCTGTAGAGATGAAAATTTACCTGACGGAGTCCAGGTTATCAAAACTTCTAAATGCTTGCCGTGTCCTTCATTCCATTCCACGCCCGTCAGTGGCTCAGTGCATGGAAGTAATCAACTTAATGGTAGCGGCAATGTACATAGTGCCATTTGCGCGCCTGCATCTCAGACCGCTGCAATTATGCATGCTAAGTCAGTGGAATGGGGATTACTCAGATTTGTCCCCTCTACTAAATCTGGATCAAGAGACCAGAGATTCTCTTCTCTGGTGGCTTTCTCGGGTCCATCTGTCCAAGGGTATGACCTTTCGCAGGCCAGATTGGACGATTGTAACAACAGATGCCAGCCTTCTAGGTTGGGGCGCAATCTGGAACTCCCTGAAGGCTCAGGGATCGTGGACTCAGGAGGAGAAACTCCTCCCAATAAATATTCTGGAGTTAAGAGCAATATTCAAGGCTCTTCTAGCTTGGCCTCAGTTAGCAACACTGAGGTTCATCAGATTTCAGTCGGACAACATCACGACTGTGGCTTACATCAACCATCAAGGGGGGAACCAGGAGTTCCCTAGCGATGTTAGAAGTCTCAAAGATAATTCGCTGGGCAGAGTCTCACTCTTGCCACCTGTCAGCGATCCACATCCCAGGCGTAGAGAACTGGGAGGCGGATTTTCTAAGTCGTCAGACTTTTCATCCGGGGGAGTGGGAACTCCATCCGGAGGTGTTTGCTCAACTGGTCCATCGTTGGGGCAAACCAGAACTGGATCTCATGGCGTCTCGCCAGAATGCCAAGCTTCCTTGTTACGGATCCAGGTCCAGGGACCCGGGAGCAATGCTGATAGATGCTCTAGCAGCTCCTTGGTTCTTCAACCTGGCCTATGTGTTTCCACCGTTTCCTCTGCTCCCTCGACTGATTGCCAAAATCAAACAGGAGAGAGCATCGGTGATTCTGATAGCGCCTGCGTGGCCACGCAGGACCTGGTATGCAGACCTAGTGGACATGTCATCTCTTCCACCATGGACTCTGCCTCTGAGGCAGGACCTTCTAATACAAGGTCCTTTCAATCATCCAAATCTAATTTCTCTGAGACTGACTGCATGGAGATTGAACGCTTGATTCTATCAAGGCGTGGATTCTCCGAGTCAGTCATTGATACCTTAATACAGGCTCGGAAGCCTGTCACCAGGAAAATCTACCATAAGATATGGCGTAAATATCTTTATTGGTGTGAATCCAAGAGTTACTCATGGAGTAAGGTTAGGATTCCTAGGATATTGTCCTTTCTCCAAGAGGGTTTGGACAAAGGCTTATCAGCTAGTTCTTTAAAAGGACAGATCTCTGCTCTGTCTATTCTTTTGCACAAGCGTCTGGCAGAAGTTCCAGACATCCAGGCATTTTGTCAGGCTTTGGTTAGGATTAAGCCTCTGTTTAAAACTGTTGCTCCCCCGTGGAGCTTAAACTTGGTTCTTAAAGTTCTTCAGGGAGTTCCGTTTGAACCCCTTCATTCCATTGATATTAAACTTTATCTTGGAAAGTTCTGTTTTTGATGGCCATTTCCTCGGCTCGAAGAGTCTCTGAGTTATCTGCCTTACATTGTGATTCTCCTTATCTGATTTTTCATTCAGACAAGGTAGCTCTGCGTACCAAACCTGGGTTTTTACCTAAGGTGGTTTCTAACAGGAATATCAATCAAGAGATTGTTGTTCCATCATTGTGTCCTAATCCTTCTTCAAAGAAGGAACGTCTTTTGCATAATCTGGACGTAGTCCGTGCCTTGAAGTTTTACTTACAGGCTACTAAAGATTTTCGTCAAACATCTGCCCTGTTTGTCGTTTACTCTGGACAGAGGAGAGGTCAAAAAGCTTCGGCAACCTCTCTCTCCTTTTGGCTTCGGAGCATAATACGCTTAGCCTATGAGACTGCTGGACAGCAGCCCCCTGAAAGGATTACAGCTCATTGTACTAGAGCTGTGGCTTCCACCTGGGCCTTTAAAAATGAGGCCTCTGTTGAACAGATTTGCAAGGCTGCGACTTGGTCTTCGCTTCACACCTTTTCAAAATTTTACCAAATTTGACACTTTTGCTTCTTCGGAGGCTGTTTTTGGGAGAAAGGTTCTACAGGCAGTGGTTCCTTCCGTTTGAGTTCCTGCCTTGTCCCTCCCATCATCCGTGTACTTTAGCTTTGGTATTGGTATCCCACAAGCAATGGATGATCCGTGGACTGGATACACTTAACAAGAGAAAACATAATTTATGCTTACCTGATAAATTTATTTCTCTTGTAGTGTATCCAGTCCACGGCCCGCCCTGTCCTTTTAAGGCAGGTCTAAATTTTAATTAAACTACAGTCACCACTGCACCCTATGGTTTCTCCTTTCTCGTCTTGTTTCGGTCGAATGACTGGATATGGCAGTGAGGGGAGGAGCTATATAGCAGCTTTGCTGTGGGTGATCCTCTAGCAACTTCCTGTTGGGAAGGAGAATATCCCACAAGTAATGGATGATCCGTGGACTGGATACACTACAAGAGAAATAAATTTATCAGGTAAGCATAAATTATGTTTTTATTTTTGCTTTCAAATGCCCTTTTAATAATGCACACATTTCAGAGACCCTTTTAACAAAAAGCTTGCATGATTACTTTATTTTAACCTGTATACACCTTAAAGGGACAGTAAACTCAAAATTAGACTTTCATGATTCAGATAGAGCATTCACTTTTATAAAAACTTTTCAATTTAGTTCTGTTATCTAATTTGCTTCATACTCTTGGTATTCTTTGTTGAAAAACATACCTAAGTAGGCTCAGGAGCAGCAATGCACTATTGGGAGCTAGCTGCTGATTGGTGGCTGCACATATCTACCCCTATTGGCTCACCCAATGTGTTCAGCTAGCTCTCAGTAGTGCATTGATGCCCCTTTAACAAAGGATACCAAGAGATTGAAACAAATTTGATAATAGAAATAAATTAGAAAGTTATTTAAAATTATTAGCTCTCTAAATCATAAAATAATTTGTTTAAGCCGTCGTCCTGTACTTTCCTCAGCACTGATCTGCGGAGTTAAACCATCTTCTAGTACAACACATAACACTTACTGCTTGAGCCTGCCTCGTGTTTTGATGCCGTTCTGGCGGTCAAATTGAACATCAATCACAAACATATGTGACACAGTGAAAAATAATCTTGTTGTTGCTGTAGCCTGTGCACATGCTTTGATCCTTGTTTTTGTTCTGTTTTGGAATGTTGGAGAGGCCTCTGAAAAGCTCATTTGTCTCCTAGAACATATCTCAGAATCTTACAATTTTCTTGCATTGATCCAGAGCAAGTAAATATGTTGCAATAAAAGCCTTAAATTATTTAAATGGTTTTATTCTGTAATCTTCCCTTATCACAAAATGTTTTAATTTTAATGTAATTCTGATTTATTTGATATTAAAAATATTTTTGTAGCAATTTAAATTATATAATTTTGAATGATTTGGGTAATTGGGTAATTTCAAGGCATTGATTAAGGATTTTAACCAATCTTTAGACTTTTATCATTTACACTTTTCATATTATGTTGCATTCCATAATTTTTTTTTAATATATATAAAAACAGATCTGGAACGTTAATGATATTTTGGATTGAGTTTAATTCATCAGTTGTAATGAAGATGCGCTATAACTTACTTTTTTAAAAAGATATGAAATTCAAATTCTGTCTGTGAGCTAAATGTTTGAATTGTCCAATAAGTTCTATAGCTACAACAAAAGTGTCATAAGGGGTGAGCGCTGATTGGACAACAATTCAAACCGTTAGCTCACAGAAAAATTGACTTTTGAAGCAGGCAGTGGAGCGTGGGGTATATGAATGTCACATCTATATTAAAAAGTAAGTTAAAGCACATCTTTATTGCAACTGATGAATTAAAAGGACACTGAACCCAAATTTTTTCTTTCGTGATTCAGATAGAGAATGCAATTTTAAGCAACTTTCTAATTTACTCCTATTAGCATTTTTTTCTTTGTTCTCTTGCTATATTTATTTGAAAAAGAAGGCATCTAAGCTGTTTTTTGGGGGGTTCAGAACTATGGACAGCACTTTTTTATTGGTGGATGAATTTATCCACCAATCAGCAAGGACAACCGAGGTTGTTCACCAAAATTGGTCCGGCATCTTAACTTACATTTCTTTCATGTAATTAGCAAGAGTCCATGAGCTAGTGACGTATGGGATATACATTCCTACCAGGAGGGGCAAAGTTTCCCAAACCTTAAAATGCCTATAAATACACCCCTCACCACACCCACAATTCAGTTTTACAAACTTTGCCTCCGATGGAGGTGGTGAAGTAAGTTTGTGCTAGATTCTACGTTGATATGCGCTCCGCAGCAAGTTGGAGCCCGGTTTTCCTCTCAGCGTGCAGTGAATGTCAGAGGGATGTGAGGAGAGTATTGCCTATTTGAATGCAGTGATCTCCTTCTACGGGGTCTATTTCATAGGTTCTCTGTTATCGGTCGTAGAGATTCATCTCTTACCTCCCTTTTCAGATCGACGATATACTCTTATATATACCATTACCTCTGCTGATTCTCGTTTCAGTACTGGTTTGGCTTTCTACAAACATGTAGATGAGTGTCCTGGGGTAAGTAAATCTTATTTTTTGTGACACTCTAAGCTATGGTTGGGCACTTTGTTTATAAAGTTCTAAATATATGTATTCAAACATTTATTTGCCTTGACTCAGAATGTTCAACTTTCCTTATTTTTCAGACAGTCAGTTTCATATTTGGGATAATGCATTTGAATTAATAATTTTTTCTTACCTTCAAAAATTTGACTCTTTTTTTTTTTCCTGTGGGCTGTTAGGCTCGCGGGGGCTGAAAATGCTTCATTTTATTGCGTCATTCTTGGCGCGGACTTTTTTGGCGCAAAAATTCTTTTCCGTTTCCGGCGTCATACGTGTCGCCGGAAGTTGCGTCATTTTTTGACGTTATTTTGCGCCAAAAATGTCGGCGTTCCGGATGTGGCGTCATTTTTGGCGCCAAAAGCATTTAGGCGCCAAATAATGTGGGCGTCTTATTTGGCGCTAAAAAATAAGGGCGTCGCTTTTGTCTCCACATTATTTAAGTCTTATTTTTTCATTGCTTCTGGTTGCTAGAAGCTTGTTCTTTGGCATTTTTTTCCCATTCCTGAAACTGTCATTTAAGGAATTTGATCAATTTTGCTTTATATGTTGTTTTTTCTCTTACATATTGCAAGATGTCTCACGTTGCATCTGAGTCAGAAGATACTACAGGAAAATCGCTGTCTAGTGCTGGAGCTACCAAGCTAAGTGTATCTGCTCTAATTTTTGGTATCTGTTTCTCCAGCTGTTGTTTGTATTGCATGTCATGACAAACTTATTAATGCAGATAAAATTTCCTTTAGTACTGTTACATTACCTGTTGCTGTTCCGTCAACATCTAATTTTCAGAGTGTTCCTGATAAACATAAGAGATTTTATTTTTTAAAACCATTAAGAAGGCTATGTCTGTTATTTCTCCTTCTAGTTTACATAAAAGTCTTTTAAAACTTCTCTTTTTTTCTGATGAATTTTTAAATGAACATCATCATTCTGATACTGATCATGGTTCTTCTGGTTCAGAGGTTTCTGTCTCAGAGGTTGATGCTGATAAATCTTTGTATTTGTTCAAGATGGAATTTATTCGTTCTTTATTTAAAGAAGTATTAATTGCATTAAAAATAGAGGATTCTGGTCCTCTTGATACTAAATCTAAACGTTTAAATAAGGTTTTTAAATCTCCTGTAGTTATTCCAGAAGTGTTTAATCTCCCTGATGCTATTTCTGAAGTAATTTCCAGGGAATGGAATAATTTGGGTAATTCTTTTACTCCTTCTAAACGTTTAAGCAATTATATCCTGTGCCATCTGACAGATTAGAGTTTTTTTGGGACAAAATCCCTAAGGTTATGGGGCTGTCTCTACTCCTGCTAAATGTGCTACTATTCCTACGGCAAATAGTAATTCATTTAAGGATCCTTTAGATAGGAAAATTGAATCCTTTCTAAGAAAAGCTTACTTATGTTCAGGTAATCTTCTTAGACCTGCTATATTTTTAGCGGATGTTGCTGCAGCTTCAACTTTTTGGTTAGAAGCTTTAGCGCAACAAGTAACAGATCATAATTTTATAGCATTATTATTATTCTATAACATGCTAATAATTTTATTTGTGATACCATCTTTTGATATCATTAGAGTTGATGTCAGGTATATGTCTCTAGCTATTTTAGCTAGAAAAGCTTTATGGATTAAACTTGGAATGCTGATATGTCTTCTAAGTCAACTTTGCTTTCCTTTTCTTTCCAGGGTAATAAATTATTATTTCAACTGTTTCTGGAAGGAAGGGAACTTTTTTACCAAAGGATAAAAAATCTAAGGTAAATTTAGGTCTAATAATCATTTTCGTTCCTTTCCTCACAATAAGGAACAAAAGCCTGGTCCTTCATCCTCAGGAGCGGTATCAGTTTGGAAACTATTTCCAGTTTGGAATATATCCAAGCCTTATAGAAAACCTATTGCCAGCTCCTAAGTACCCATGAAGGTGCGGACCTTATTCCAGCTCAGCTGGTATGGGGCAGATTACGTTTTCTTCAAAGAAATTTTGATCAATTTCGTTCTCAATTTCTGGTTTCAGAACATTGTTTCAGAAAGGTACAGCATTGGCTTCAGTTAAGGCCTCCTGCTAAGAGATTTTTTTCTTTCCTGTGTCCCAGTTAACACAGCAAAGGCTCAGCATTTCTGAAATGTGTTTCAGATCTAGAGTTGGCTGGAGTATTTATGCCAGTTCCAGTTCTGGAACAGGGGCTGGGGTTTTATTTTATCTCTTCATTGTACCAAAGAAGGTTAATTCCTTCAGACCAGTTCTGGATCTATCAATATTGAATCGTTATGTAAGGATACCAACATTCAGTTTCTGTAGGACTGTCCTGCCTTTTGTTTAGCAAGGGCATTATATGTCTACAATAGATTTACAGGATGTGTATCTGCATATTCCGATTCATCCAGATCACTTTTAGTGTCTGAGATTCTCTTTTAGACAAGCATTACCAGTTTTGTGGCTCTACCGTTTGGCCTAGCCTCAGTTCCAAGAATTTTTTTCAAAGGTTCTCGGTGCCCTTCTTTCTGTAATCAGAGAACAGGGTTTTGGTATTTCCTTATTGGACGATATCTGGGTACTTGTTCAGTCTTCTCATTTTCGAAGAATCTCATACGAATCGACTTGTGTTGTTTCTTCAAGTTCATGGTTGGAGGATCAATTTACCAATCAGTTCATTGATTCCTCAGACAAGGGTAACCTTTTTAGGTTTCTAGAATAGATTCAGTGTCTATGACTCTGTCCTTGTCAGACAAGAGAAGTTTAACATTGATTTCAGCTTGTCAAAACCTTCAGTCACAATCATTCCCTTTGGTAGCCTTATGCATAGAAATTTTAGGTCTTAGGACTGCCGCATCAGATGCGATCTCCTTTGCTCGTTTTCACATGCGACCTCTTCAGCTCTGTATGCTGAACCAATGGTGCAGGGATTACTCAAAGATATCTCACTTAATATCTTTAAACCGATTATACGACACTCTCTGACATGGTGGACAGATCACCATCGTTTAGTTCAGGGGGCTTCTTTGTTCTTCCGACCTGGACTATAATCTCTACAGATGCAAGTCTTACAGGTTGGGGAGCTGTGTGGGGGTATCTGACGGCACAAGGGGTTTGGGAATCTCAGGAGGTGAGATTTCCGATCAATATTTTGGAACTCCGTGCAATTTCAGAGCTCTTCAGTCTTGGCCTCTTCTGAAGAGAGAGTTGTTCATTTGTTTTCAGATAGACAATGTCACATCTGTGGCATACATCAATCATCAAGGAGGGACTCACAGTCCTCTGGCTATGAAAGAAGTATCTCGAATTTTGGTTTGGGCGGAATCCAGCTCCTGTCTAATCTCTGCGGTTCATATCCCAGGTATGGACAATTGGAAAGCGAATTATCTCAGTCGCCAAGCGGTGCACCTGGGCGAATGGTCTTCACCCAGAGGTATTTCCTCAGATTGTTCAAATGTGGGAACTCCCAGAAATAGATCTGATGGCTTCTCATCTAAACAAGAAACTTCCCTGGTATCTGTCCGGATCCAGGGATCCTCGGGCGGAGGCAGTGGATGCATTATCTCTTCCTTACAAGTGTCATCCTGCCTATATCTTTCCGCCTCTAGTTTTTCTTCCAAGGGTATTCTCCAATATTCTAAAGGAATGCTCGTTTGTCCTGCTGGTAGCTCCAGCATGGCCTCACAGGTTTTGGTATGCGGATCTTGTCCGGATGGCCTCTTGCCAGCTGTGGACTCTTCCGTTAAGACCAGTCTTTCTGTCTCAAGGTTCTTTTTTCCATCAGGATCTCAAAACCTTAATTTTAAGGTGTGGAGTTTGAACGCTTGATTCTTGGTCAAAGAGGTTTCTCTGACCCTGTGATTGATACTATGTGACAGGCTCGTAAATCTGTATCTAGAGAGATATATTATAGAGTCTGGGAGACTTATATTTCTTCAGGATGGTTTAGATAAAGGTTTGTCCGCAAGTTTCTTGAAAGACAAATCTCTGCTCTTTCTGTTCTTTTTCACAGAAGGATTGCTAATCTTCCTGATATTCATTGTTTTGTACATGCTTTGGTTCGTATAAAACCTGTCATTAAGTCAATTTCTCCTCCTTGGAGTTTGAATTTGGTTCTGGGGGCTCTTCAAGCTCCTCCTTTTGAACCCATGCATTCTTTGGTCATTATATTACTTTCTTGGAAAGTTTTGTTTCTTTTGGCCATCTCTTCTGCCAGAAGAGTCTCTGAATTATCTACTCTTTTTTTGTGAGTCTCCTTTTCTGATTTTGCATCAGGATAAGGCGGTGCTGCGAACTTCTTTTGAATTTTTTACCTAAGGTTGTGAATTCTTACAACATTAGTAGGGAAATTGTGGTTCCTTCATTATGTCCTAATCCTATGAATTCTAAGGAGAAATCATTGCATTCTTTGGATGCTGTTAGAGCTTTGTAATATTATGTTGAAGCTATTAAGTCTTTCCGAAAGACTTCTAGTCTATTTGTCATCTTTTCCGGTTCTAGAAAAGACCAGAAAGCTTCTGCCATTTCTTTGGCATCTTGGTTGAAATCTTTATTTCATCATGCCTATGTTGAGTCGGGTAACACTCCGCCTCAGAGGATTACAGCTCATTCTACTAGGTTAGTTTCTACTTCCTGGGCGTTTAAGAATGAAGCTTCGGTTGATCAGATTTGTAAAATAGCAACTTGGTCCTCTTTGCATACTTTTACTAAATTCTACCATTTTGATGTGTTTTCTTCTTCTGAAGCAGTTTTTGGTAGAAACCTACTTCAGGCAGTGGTTTCAGTTTGAATCTTCTGCTTATGTTTTTTCATTAAAAATTTTATTCTGGGTGTGGATTATTTTCAGCAGGAATTGGCTGTCTTTATTTTATCCCTCCCTCTCTAGTGACTCTTGTGTGGACAGATCCACATCTTGGGTAATCATTATCCCATACGTCACTAGCTCATGGACTCTTGCTAATTACATGAAAGAAAACATAATTTATGTAAGAACTTACCTGATAAATTCATTTCTTTCATATTAGCAAGAGTCCATGAGGCCCGCCCTTTTTTATGGTGGTTTTGATTTTTTTGTATAAAGCACAATTATTCCAATTCCTTATTTTATATGCTTTCACACTTTTTTCTTATCACCCCACTTCTTGGCTATTCGTTAAACTGAATTGTGGGTGTGGTGAGGGGTGTATTTATAGGCATTTTAAGGTTTGGGAAACTTTGCCCCTCCTGGTAGGAATGTATATCCCATACGTCACTAGCTCATGGACTCTTGCTAATATGAAAGAAATGAATTTATCAGGTAAGTTCTTACATAAATTATGTTTCTTGCATTTCAAATACAGATAACAAGAGAATGAAAAAAAATTCATAATAGGAGTAAATTAGAAAGTTGCTTAAAATTGCATGCTCTATCTGAATCACAAAAGAAAAAAAATTGGGTTCAGTGTCCGTTTAAACTCCACCTTCCGGATCTGATTTTATAAAGAGGAGAGTTTACCATCATTTTAAAGAGAGACATGAAAGTCAAAATTAAACTTTTACGATTAAGAGCGTGTCAATTTAAGACACTTTCTCTCATGATATTCACTCTTGGTATCCTTTGTTATGCATTCATATTCACAGCAGCAGAAATGCACTTCTGAAAGCTAGCTGGTGACTATACACATATGCCTCCTTCCCTTGGCTCACCAGATTTTACATTTAATTCCTTTGCAAAGGTTAAACTCATAGTCCTGTACAAGCAGCAGTGCAATAATAAATGGTCTTACATACTAGAGCTTTTTCATTTTGTATTTTTACGTCTCTTTAAAAATAAAAGAACATTTTAAAGCTTTACAGTCTTGTAAACTTACTAGCTATCCAGCAGCACATAAACATTGTCCTACAGTTGCCTGTTCTTCTTTGTTCAGATCAGTTATGGTTTCTGTATATCAGTAATGCCCTCATCACACCTATACAATTCTTTGTTGGTTGTAGACAGTAAAACCAGTTTGTCAGATAATATTGAAATTGTGTTTAAATGTAATATTTCTAGCCTTTAAATCTATCACAAAGTATGTTTAACCCTTTAGTGACCAGACCATTTGGGACCAGGACTATTTTTACATTTCTGCTGTGTTTGTGTTTAGTTATAATTTTCCTCTTACTCATTTACTGTACCCACACATATTATATACTGTTTTTCTCGCCATTAAAGGACCAGTCAACACAGTAGATTTGCATAATCAACAAATGCAAGATAACAAGACAATGCAATAGCACTTAGGGCTCCATGTACTAAGAGGCGGGCGGACAGCTTCTTAACTCGCAAAGCTGTCCGCCCGCCTCCGCTACACATGGGCAGCGGATCTATTGATCCGCTTGCCCGTATGTATCATTACACACTCAGCGGAGTGTGAAATGCCCGCCCCTTCAGTCGCGCGACCAATCACGCGACTGAAGGGGCTGTCAATCACAGAGAGCGAGCGAGCTCTCTGTGATTTTGCTTCGCCACCTAAGAGGTGGCGTAGGAAGCAGCGGTCTAATGACCGCTGCTTCTTACATTGCGGGAAGCAGGCTCGCATATGCAAACCTGCCCCGCAAAGGCTCCGGAGCAGCTTTCGCTGCTTCGTACATGGAGCCCTTAGTCTGAACTTCAAATGAGTAGTAGATTTTTTTTCTGACAATTTTAAGTTATGTCTTTTTTCACTCCCCCTGTACCATGTGACAGCTAGCAGCCAGTTACAAATGCATACACACTTATTCTTGCACATGATCAGTAGGAGCTGGTGACTAAAAAAAAGTTTAACTATAAAAAGACTGTGCACATTTTGTTAATGGAAGTAAATTGGAAAGTTGTTTAAAATGACATGCTTTATCTGAATAATGAAAGTTTAATTTTGATTGAGTGTCCCTTTAAATTGACTTTCTGAAGATACCATTATTTTCATCATATCTAATCATTTACTATAATCAAAATTATAAAACATGATGAAAAAATTGAAAAAAACACACTTTTTCTAACTTTGACTCCCCCAAATCTGTTACACATCTACAACCACCAAAAAACACCCATGATTAATAGTTTCTAAATTTTGTCCTGAGTTTAGAAATGCCCAATGTTTACATGTTCTTTGCTTTTTTTGCAAGTTATAGGGCAATAAGTACATGTAGCACTTTGCTATTTCCAAACCATTTTTTTCCCCTCAAAATTAGCAATAGTTACATTGTAACACTGATATCTGTCAGGAATCCCTGAATGACCCTTCACATGTATATATTTTGTTTTAGTAGACAATCCAAAGTATTGATCAAGGCCCATTTTGGTATATTTCATGCCACCATTTCACCGCCAAATGCGATCAATTAAAAAAAAAGTTCACTTTTTCACATAATTTTTCACAAACTGTTTTTCACTGAAATTATTTACAAACAGCTTGTGCAATTATGGCACAAATGTTTGTAAATGCTTCTCTGGGATCCCCTTTGTTTAGAAATAGCAGACATATATGGCTTTGGCATTGCTTTTTTGGTAATTAGAAGGCCGCTAAATGTCGCTGAGCACCACACGTCTATTATGCCCAGCACTGAAGGGGTTAATTAGGGAGCTTGTAGGGTTAATTTTAGCTGTAGTGTAGTAGACAACCCAAAATATTGATCTAGGCCCATTTTGGTATATTTCATGCCACCATTTCACCGCCAAATGCGATCGAATAAAAAAAAATTGTTCACTTTTTCACAAACTTTAGGTTTCTCACTGAAATTATTTACACACAGCTTGTGCAATTATTGCACACATGGTTGTAAATACTTTTCTGGGATCCCCTTTGTTCAGAAATAGCAGACATATATGGCTTTGGCATTGCTTTTTGGTAATTAGAAGGCCGCTAAATGCAGTGAAGGGGTTAATTAGGTAGCTTGTACGGAGCTTGTAGGGTTCATTTTAGCTTAAGTGTAGAGATCAGCCTCCCACCTGACACATCCTACCCCCTGATCCCTCCCTGACCCCTCTCAAACAGCTCTCTTCCCTCCCCCACCCCACAATTGTCCCCGCCATCGTAAGTACTGGCAGAAAGTCTGCCAGTACTAAAATAAAAGTTTTTTTGTTTGTTTTTTTTTAAATATAATGCAGTGTAGGATCCCCCCTTAGCCCCCAACCTCCCTGTTCCCCCCCAAACAGCTCTCTAACCCTCCCCCCTCTACGTATTTGCCGCCATCTTGGGTACTGGCAGCTGTCTGTCAGTACCCAGTTTGCCATAAAATTGTCTTTTTTAATTAACCTCTTAATATGAGGAGAGTCCATAGATTCATTCATTACTTGTGGGAATACAGAACCTGGCCACCAGGAGGAGGCAAAGATACCCCAACCACAGGCTTAAATACCACCCCCACTTCCCTCATATCCCAGTCATTCTTTGCCTTTCATCACAGGAGGTTGGCAGAGAAGTGTCAGAAGATACGGAGTAGTTCCTTATGGAGGGTAGTACTCTTCAGAATGGGACTGGAGTTTTAAGTAGTCTTGTCAGCCTCTCAGTGAGAGCATTGACGAATGATAGGGTCTGGAGATGCAGGGAGAGTCTGTGAACCCATCCAGACTCGTATTAACAGCTCCTAAGCAATCAGTGTTGACGAGTTTTACTGCCTGCTTCTATTACTCAAGTCCATGTCAGGAGCGGTACCTGTTCCACGGCAAAGATTCCGGTAAGATTGTTTCATTTTTATACACATATGATAACGCAAGAAGACAGGGTCACAGTGTGACTCCTTTTATCTCTATGGACTCAAGGGTTAATATCTCCGGAAGGGGGTTATTGAACAGGGGGGATTTCTCGCATAATTTACTTTATTATGTTTTATGCTGCGACATGTGTGAGATGAGGCTCAGGCAGATGTTGGAACGTACAGGTTTTTACTTTCGTTTTGGGTTAGCTGCGCAACCTTTAAAGTTTGGCGCGCTTTTTCCTGTAGCAGGGGCGGTCCTGCATGGCGCACAACGTGACCGGGTGTGGTCACACTGATTTCCTCTTTTCCTGACTGTGCGGTTTACTGGAGACAAAGCGGTTTCTCTGTGGGGCCTGGGTCATAGGAGGTGGTGAGTGCCCCAGCCATTGAGGGTATAAAGGTGCCATTTATCTGTTTCTATAGTCCATCTTACAAACGCAAGCTATGGAGGACTCTGATACGTTGGAGGGTACTCCCTCTTTACCTAAATCTAATACATGTCTATATTGTGAGGAGGCTGCTCAATTATGTTCCATATACCTTGATAAAGTAATTTTATCTAAGAAAACGAATATGTTTAGTACCACTGAGCTGTCTACCTCTGAGGAGTCTCCAGCCCATGAGATGTGTTCCCTGCTGTCAATCTCCTATTGCACATGCAGTTTCCCATTGCACTGCTAATCCTCCTCCTGGAGGGGCCCTTTTTCCGTCACACTTCACTGAACAGCTACAAACAGCAGTGTCTGCGGCCTTCAGTGCTTTACCTCGCCCAGCTAAGCGCAAACGAAAGGTCAAATATTGCTATCCTTCCCAGGGGTTATCTACTAACTTATTGGATTTATCTAAAACAAGACTATCCGATGATGAAGACGCCTCTGATACTTCAGAGGATGCTCTTTCTGGGTCGGAATCTGCTTTCTCTAAGCCTCCAGCTGCGGAGGAACCAGACTTTAGTTTTAGGATTGAACACTTACGCTTTCTGTTAAAGGACGTTTTGGCTACTTTAGAGGTTCCGGAGCCAAGATTACCTGAGGAACCTTGTATTCCTAAACTAGATAAGGTCTACAAGGACAGGGTTGTACCACAGACTTACCCGGTTCCCGTAAAGATGGCAAATATTATTAAGAATGAATGAGAAAGACTCAGGTCTACCTTTCCCCTTCCTCCTTTAAGAAATTATTCCCGGTTCCGGACTCTCAATTAGAGTTGTGGGGTTCTGTCCCTAAGGTGGATGGCGCTATCTCCACGCTTGCTAAACGCACTACTATCCCGCTTGAGTATAGTTCCTCGTTCAAAGAGCCAATGGATAAGAAGCTAGAAACTCTGTTGAGAAAGATGTTTCAGCACACAGGATATTTATTTAACTGGCAGCAGCGGTTGCTGATTTGATCGAGGTGGAGGGTCCCCTTGACATGATCCAGGAAAGAATTAAGGCCTTGAGAGTGGCTAATTCTTTTATTTGTGATGCAAATATGCAGATTATTCGCCTTAACGCCAAGGCATCAGGTTTTTCAGTACTAGCACGTAGGGCACTCTGGCTGGAGTCTTGGTCTGCGGACATGACTTCAAAATCTAGATTTTTTTTCCCTGCCATTTAAGGGGAAGAGTCTTTTTGGTCCAGGCCTGGACTCAATCATATCCATGGTTACTGGAGGCAAGGGTGCCTTTTTACCGCAGGAACAAACCTAAGGGACAAGGTCCTAATTTTCGTGCCTTCGTTCGGATAAACCCCAACAGCAGCAGCCCTTCATGAAGCATGATCAGCCCAAGGAATCTTGGAGACCGTCTCAGTCTTGGAATAAATCCAAGCAGAACAAGAAGCCCACCGAGTCAAAGTCAGCATGATGGGGAGGCCCCCGATCCGTCATTGGACTCTGTGGGGGCACACTATCTCTTTTTTTTTGGAGTCTTAGCTGGGGGACGTGCAAGACCCTTGGGTCCTGGAGGTCATTGCTCAGGGGTACAGGATAGGTTTCAGATCTCATCTACTCAGAGGCAGATTCCTCTTGTAAAACCTGTCTTCAAGGCCAGAAAAATGAGAGGCCTTTCTAGGGTGTGTGAGGGATCTCTCCTCCCTGGGAGTAATTGTACCAGTGCCTCTAGCAGAAAGAGGTCTGGGATACTACTCAAACCTTTTTGTGGTCCCAAAGAAGGAGGGAACTTTTCGCATGATTCTGGACCTAGTTGAAACAAGTTCCTATCAGTCCCATCGTTCAAGATGGAGACGATAAGGTCCATTCTGCCCTTAGTTCAGGAAGGACAGTTCATGACTACGATAGACTTGAAGGATGCTTAACTTCACGTTCCAATCCACAAGGAACACTTAAATTTCCTGAGATTCGCGTTCCTGGACCAGCACTTCTAGTTTGTTGCACTTCCATTTGGTCTAGCTACTGCCCCAAAGTCTTTACGAAGGTTCTGGGGGCTCTGCTTGCAGTGGCAAGAACCAGAGGGATAGCAGTGGCGCCATATTTAGACGACATCCTGGTTCATGCACCATCCTGTCGGCTGGCAGAGGACCATTCAAAAGCTCTTCTATTTCTTCTTCAATCTCATGCATGGAAGATAAACTTAGAAAAGAGTTCTCTTGTTCCCAGTACCAGGGTGGAATTCCTGGGTACGATAATAGATTCCATATCCATGAGGATATTTCTTACAGACCAGAGACGTTACAAGCTAGCTTCCAATTGTCTTGCCCTGCAGACCTCCTTAAGGCCCTCTGTGGTCCAGTGTATGGAGGTAATTGAACTTATGGTGTCCAGCATAGACATCATTCCATTCGCCAGGTTTCATCTCAGACCTCTTCAGCTGTGCATGCTGAGCCAGTGGAACGGTGACCACTAGGATCTGTAACAACAGATTTCTATGGACAACCAGTCGAGAGAATCGCTCTCTTGGTGGCACTGTCCAGATCACCTGTTTCAAGGGACATCCTTCTTGAGACCATCCTGGGAGATTGTGACTACGGATGCAAGTCTATCAGGATGGGGAGCTGTTTGGGGTGCTAGGATGGCACAGGGTCTGTGGACTCGAGAGGAATCTCTCCTCCCGATCAACATTTTGGAACTTCGAGCGATCTTCAATGCTCTGAAGGCTTGGCCTCTTCTGGGTTCGTCCCAGTTTATCAGATTCCAATCAGACAACATAAGCTCAGTGGCTTACATCAACTATCGGGGGGGAAAGAGGAGCTCCCTAGCAATGAGGGAAGTATCTTGAATTCTGGAAATGGCGGAGGCCCACAACTGCTCTCTGTCAGCGATCCACATTCCAGGTGTGGACAACTGGGAAGCAGATTTTCTCAGCAGACAATCCTTTCATCCGGGGGAATGTTCTCTCCATCCTGAGGTTACCTTGTTGCAGGGATCTGCTAAAACAGGGTCCTTTTATCCATCAAAATCTAGATTCTCTGAGGCTCCCTAGCCAAGAGAGGTTTTTCAGAGAGAGTGATTGATACTCTCATTCAAGTTCGAAATTCGGTCACTCGTCGAATCTATGATAAGGTGTGGAGGACCTACTTATTCTGGTGTAAAGAGCATGGATTCCCCTGGCATAAGGTCAAGTTTTCCAGGATTCTTTCCTTTCTCCAGGATGGTGTGGAGAAGGGCCTTTCTGCGAGTTCCCTAAAGGGACAGATTTCGTCTCTATCGGTGTTATTGCACAAGAGGCTCGCTGAGCTTCCTGATGTACAGTCTTTTGTTCATGCTCTATCTAGAATCAGAATGTTTAGACCTACCGCTCCTCCTTGGAGTTTAAATCTAGTTTTTAAAGTTTTGCAGAGGGCTCTGTTTGAGCCTATGCATTCGATTGACATTAAATTACTGTCTTGGAAGGTTCTTTTTCTACTGGCTATTGCTTCGGCAGGCAGAGTCTCTGAGATGGCAGCCTTGCAATGTGAGCCTCCTTACATAGTTTTTCATGCTGATAAGGCTGTTCTTCGTACTGGGTTGGGGTTTCTTCCTAAAGTCGCTTCTGATCGTAACATCAATCAGGAGATTGTGGATCCTTAATTGTGTCCTAATCCTTCTTGACCAAAGGAACGGTTACTTCATAATTTGGATGTGGTTCGGGCGTTGAAATCTTATCTTCAAGCTATAAAGGATTTTAGACAGACTTCTTCCTTGTTTGTTGTCTATTCTGGGAAGAGTAGAGGGCAGAAGTCCTCTTCCACTTCCTTATCTTTTTGGTTGAGGAGTATTATTCGCTTGGCATATTAAACATCGGGACATAAGCCTCCTCAGAGAATTACGGCTCATTCAACTAAAGCTGTGGCTTCATCCTGAACCTTTAAGAATGAGGCCTCTATGGAGCAGATTTGTAGGGCGGCTACCTGGTCCTCCTTACATACCTTTTCAAAATTTTACAAATTTGACGTTTTTGCTTTGGCTGAAGCAGCTTTTGGGAGAAAGGTTTTGCAGGCTGTGGTGCCCTCAGAATAAGGGTCCGCCTCTCTTTTACCCTCTCGTTTTCATTCAGTGTCCTCTAGAGCTTGGGCATATGTTTCCCACAAGTAATGAATTCAGCTGTGGACTCTCCTCTTATTAAGAAGGAAAACATAAATTATGCTTACCAGATAATTTCCTTTCCTTCTGTATGAGGAGAGTCCACGGCCCCGCACGTTTTTCTCCGTTGGGCGGACCTAAATTTTTGTTTCTTCTTCTGGCACCCTTTATACCCTGATATTTCTCCTACTGTTCCTTGTTCCCTTGGCAGAATGACTGGGATATGAGGGAAGTGGAGGAGGTATTTAAGCCTTTGGCTGGGGTGACTTTGCCTCCTCCTGGTGGCCAGGTTCTGTATTCCCACAAGTAATGAATGAAGCTGTGGACTCTTCTCATACAGAAGGAAAGGAAATGATCTGGTAAGCATAATTTATGTTTTTCTGTAGTGTAGCTGCCCCCCCTCAATAACCTAACCCCCACCCCCTCCCAGATCCCTTGGACAACATTTATCCCCCCCTCTCCCTCCTTTCCTTTACACTTTAATTTCCATAGTGTAGCTTTCCCACCCACCCGCATACGCGCTCCCACCCTGTGCACGCTCCCGGCACCACCATGTACGATCTCGCCCCCCTCTTCACCGGATATCTTCCAGCGATAGGGCTCCCACCCACCAATGATCGGCACCATTATTCTCATATTATTCTTTGTTGAAGAGTTATCTAAATAGGTAGCATGTGCATGTTTAGAGCACTACTTAACAGGAAAATAGTGCTGCCATCCAGTGCTCTTGCTAATGTATAACATTCTTTCAAAACTGCTGCCATATATTATTATTATTATTATTATTATTATTATTATTATTATTATTATTATTATTATCATTTATTTGTATAGCACCGCACAATTCCTGGGTACAAAGATAGGGGTATACAATGACAAGGATTTGTGATAAAATACAATAAATAACAAACTAAACCAATCTAGTACAGGAGGAAGAGGGCCCTTCTCCGGAGAGCTCACAGTCTACAGGCTGAGGGTGCAAAAACATAAGAATTGGGGTAGCTTGTTACATGGATTATAGTTGCAGCCTCTTTGAATAGGTGGGTTTTCAAGGAGAGTCTGAAGCTATACAAGGTTGGAGGCATTCTTATGGAGCGGGGTAGATCGTTCTAGAGGACAGGAGCAGCACGTGAGAAGTCTTGGAGGCAGGAGTGGGACGTAGAGATATAGTACTGTAGACAAATGCATATTTCTGAACTTATCTTTCTGCTTTTCAACAAAGGATACCAAGAAAACTAAGAAAATTTGATAATAGAAGTAAATTGGAAAGTTTCTTAAAATTGTATTCTCTATCTGAATTATGAAACAAAATTTTTGGGTTTTATGTCCCTTTAACAGTTTGCAAAAAACATAATAAATGCTTAAAGAAACATTAAGAAAAAAAAAATCTTTTTTGATTGTTAATTAGTTGATAAGGACAAATCTACTAATGGAGTCACACCTTATGAAGGGCAGGAAATTTGTTTTAAAAAATTGTTATACATGTTAAATACCCTTTATAAAGGGACATTAAATGCTTTGAGATGGTTATATAAAATGATAAATAGTATATATATATATAAAAAAAACTCTGCAGTATACTTTCATTATTTATTTTGTCCCTTTTTCCTGTAATTTCATTCTGAAATTGTAAACTTTTCAGTTCCTGTTAGAAATAGAAGTGCAGAACACTGCTATATTCCACACAGCCATTGACTGCACACTCTAGTAATCTATGTATAACTGACCCTATTTGGCCACAGCAGAGAAGGTAACCTAAGTTACAACATGGAAACTCCCATTGTTTTGTAGACACTAAAATTTTACACTTTTTTGTCCCTAAACAGCTAATGAAACATTTAAATAAAATACATCTACATGTTTTTCTTGGACTAATCTTTTCTTTGAATGCATCAGTCCCTTTAATGTCTCTATGTAAATTATTTTTAAACATGCATATACAGGCACGTCAGAAGTCTTATTTTCCCTTCTATTCCCTCAGTGCCTAACAGTTCCTCTTCAATTAGAGATTCTACTGTGTTCGTTTAAAAAACTGTGTGTGATTTCCAAGTCACAGATTTGAAAACTCTGAAATATTTTCCTACATGTTTATCAGATATGCTTGATTCAGCTAGTATTGCTATGTATTGCAGGGTAACGTAGAGGAAGATGTGGATGAAGAGGAAGATCTTCCTTCTGATGTGGATTTCAATGATCCGTACTTCTCTGAAGAGATGAAGAAACCAGGTATGCAGAATATAGGGATCGTTCTATATACCTTCACTACAGGATATAGCATCCATCCCTGTGAGCCTGTGGGTATTGAAATGGCAGACGGTGAACTTTTTCTATTTTGTCAAAATAAGTTTAAAAACGTGATTACTAAAAGGGTTTATCTTTTAACAATTAAGCCTAATTTTGTTTTGCCACATCCATGTAATAATATTTGACCATAATCTCAGATATGAAATTATGTTTGTATGAATGTTTTGTCCTATAGCTTTAATACGCCAGTTAACATGATGACAATAAATATATATATATATATATATATATATATATATATATATATAAATTAACTTTTCTAAACATCAGATATGCACTTTTGCTAGAAAATGGCCCATAGAATAGCAAGATTGCATTTCATATTCCTTGACTTGGAATTTACCTAAAAAGAAAAACCTTCAGGTACTGGCTAGTAGTATCCTCTTTAGATCTGTCAAGGTTTTAAAGGGACAGTCTACTCCAAAAATGTTATTGTTTAAAAAGATAGATAATCCCTTTATTACTCATTCCGCAGTTTTGCATAACCAACATTTATATTAATATACTTTTTACCACTGTGATAAAATTGTATCTAAGCCTCTGCAGACTGCCCTCTTATTTCAGTGCTATTTATAGACTTGCATTTTAGCTAATTAGTGCTGACTCATGAATAACTCAATGAGAATGAGCACAATGTTATCTATATGGCTTACAGGAACTAACAGTGTCTTGCTGTGAAAAGCTATAAAAATTCCCTGAGATAAAGGCAGCAGGCAGAGGCTTAGAAACAGGCAGACATTTAGAGGTTTAAAGGTTATAAAGTATATAAATATAACAATGTTGGTTGTGCAAAGCTGGGGAATGGGTAGTAAAGACGTTATCTATCTTTTTAAACAGTAAAACATTTGGAGTAGACTGTCCTTTTAACTATATATACCATGTGCATAGAAAGAACTGTTAATTTCCATCTAAAGGGGAGGAGAGTCTACGGCTTCCTTCATTACTATTGGGAATTAAGAACCTGGCCACCAGGAGGAGGCAAAGACACCCCAGCCAAAGGCTTAAATACATCCCCCACTTCCCTCAATACCTCCCCCACTTCCCTCATCCCCCAGTCATTCTTTGCCTTTCAACACAGGAGGATGGCAGAGAAGTGCCAGAGTTTCTGAGTAGTCTCTTATGGAGGGTAGTACTCTTCGCATTGGGACTGGAGTTTTAAGTAACCCTGTCAGCCTCTCAGTGAGAGCCTGGGCGAAAGTTTGAGTCCGGAGATGCCGGGAGAGTCTTTCTGCAAAACCATCCTGACAGCTCCACAAGCAATCAGCGTTGACGAGTTTCGCTGGCTGCTTTCTACACTCAAGTCCATGTCAGGAGCGAGGTTACTAACCTGTCACACTTGAAGGGCTGTGTTACTGTTCCTCAGCTTAGATTCTGGTAAGATCGTTTAATTTTTTATTACTAATGATAACATAGAAGACAGGGTCACAGTGTGGCGCCTCCTTATCTATACAGAATTGAGGGTTAATATTCCTGGAGGGGGGATTATTGAACAGGGGGGGTTTATACATGATATTGTTTATTGTGTCATTGCTGCATTATGTGCGAGATGAAGCCCTGGCAATGTGTGGAACTTTCAGGTTAAGTTACATCATCTAAATGTAAACGGATGTCTAGTACTACTGAGCCGTCCACCTCTGAGGGTTCTTTGTCCCGTGAGGTGCGTTCCCTACACTCATCTCCTTCGCGAGAGATTCATTGGCCGTCAGACTTTGCAGACCAACTAGAAATGGCGGTTTCGAAGGTGATCCATGCCTTACCACGTTCTGCTAAGCGCAAGCGTAGGGTGTATCATGGCGTCCCCGGCACAGGGTTTGTCTACGCCAATGGAAGATCCAGAGGCTCTATACGATGACGAGGCCCACTCCGACTCTTCGGAGGAGGCCCCTTCTGGGTCAGAGTCTGCGTCATCTAAACCTCCGGCTGCGGAGGAGCCTGGTTATAGGTTTAGGATGGAGAATTTGCGCTTTCTGCTGTGGCGGGTGCTTGCTACTCTGGAGGTTCCGGAAGCTAAGATACCGGAGGAACCTGCGATTACTAAGTTTGACAAGGTATACGAGTACAGGGTAGTACCTCAGACTTTCCCGGTTCCTGTTAAGATGGCAAATATTATTAAGAATGAATAGGGGCGAATAGGTTCGTCCTTTTCCTCTTCTTCTTTTAAAAAACTGTTCCCCGTTCCGGACTCTCAGCTTGAGCTGTGGGGGACCATCCCTAAGGTGGATGGGGCTATCTCTACGCTCGCAAAGCGGACGACTATTCCCCTAGAGGATAAATTGTCATTTAAAGAGCCCATGGATAAAAAGCTAGAAAACATGTTGAGAAAGATGTTTCAGCACACAGGGTTTGTTTTTCAGCCAGCAGCGGCCGTTGCGCTGGAACTGCGACATATTGGTGTGAATCCCTGTGTGAAATTGTCGAGGGGGAGACCCCCATCGACAAGATACAGGAGAAGATTAAGGCGCTGAGGGTCGCCAATTCTTTCATCTGTGATGCCAGTATGCAAATTATTCGCCTGAATGCTAAGGTGTCAGGTTTTTCTGTTTTAGCGCGCAGGGCTCTGTGGCTAAAATCTTGATCTGCGGACATGACCTCTAAATCGAGGCTGTTGTCCCTGCTGTTTCAAGGAAAGATCCTGTTCGGTCCAGGATTGTATTCGATCATATCCACGGTCACAGGAGGCAAGGGCGCTTTCCTGCCACAGAATAAGAAGGCTAAGCCTAAGGGATCTACTTTTTGTCCCTTTCGTGCAGACAAGGCCCAGCGCCAGCAACCCACCGCGAAAGCGGACCAGTCCAAGGGATCTTGGAAGCCGACTCAATCTTGGAACAAGTCTAAGCAGAGCAAGAGGCCCCCGACCGGTCTCCGGATCACATAGGGGGCAAATTATCTCTATTCTCAGGCGCATGTTTGCAGGACGTTCAGGACCCTTGGGTTCTGGAAGTTGTCTCCCAGGGTTACAGGATAGGGTGCAGATCCCATCTGCCCGAGGGCAGCTTCCTCCTGTCAAACCTGTCTTCAAGACCAGAGAAGAGAGAGGCCTTTCTAGAGTGTGTGAGGGATCTCTCCTCTCTCGGGGTTTATTGTACCAGTACCCCTAGCAGAAAGGGGTTTAGGGTACTATTCCAACTTTTTTGTGGTTCTAAAGAAGGAGGGCACGTGCCGCCCGATTCTGGACCTAAAGTGTTTAAACAGGTTTCTGAGTGTTCCATCGTTCAAAATGGAAACGGTCAGATCTATTCTGCCCCTAGTTCAAGAGGGACAGTTCATGACAACTGTAGACTTGAAGGACGCTTATCTTCATGTGCCAATTTACAGGGACCACTTCAGGTTCCTAAGGTTTGCGTTTCTGGACCAACACTTCCAGTTTGTGGCCCTTCCGTTTGATCTGGCGACGGCCCTGAGAGTCTTCATGAAGGTTCTGGGGGCGATGCTTGCAGTGGCCAGATCCAGGGGCATTACGGTGGCTCCGTACCTGGATGACATCCTGGTTCAGGCGCCGCCGCTCAGCCTGGCAGAGGATCATTCGAGGGCTCTTCTTCTTTTCCTCCAATCTCACGGTTGGAAGATCAACTCAGGAAAGATTTCCCTGGTTCCCAGCAACAGGTTGGCGTTCCTGGGCACGATAAGACTCCATGAAGATATTTCTCACAGATCAGCGACGCAGGAAGCTTGTGTCCAACTGTCTTGCCCTTCAGTCCTCCACAAGCCCATCGGTGGCTCAATGTATGGAGGTGATAGGTCTCATGGTTTCAAGCATAGATGTCATCCCATTCGCCAAGTTCCATCTTAGACCTCTTCAATTGTGCATGTTGAGACAGTGGAACGGTGATCATTCAGACCTATCACAGCTGATATCCATGGATGCTCGGACTCGGAACTCCCTCTCTTGGTGGATTCATCTGGAGCAGCTGTCCATGGGGATATCCTTCCTGAGACTGTCCTGGGAGATTGTGACCACGGACGCCAGTCTGATGGGATGGGGAGCTGTTTGGGGTGCCAGGATTTCACAAGGAAAGTGGTCCAGGGAGGAGTCTCTCCTTCCGATCAACATCCTGGAACTACAAGCAATTTACAATGCTCTGAAGGCATGGCCTTCTCTGGGGTCGGTCAGTTTTATCATATTCCAGACCGACAACATTACCTTGGTGGCCTACATAAACCATCAGGGGGGTACGAGGATCTTCCTCACGATGAGGGAGGTGTCTCAGATTTTGGAGTGGGCGGAGTCCCACGACTGCTCGCTTTCAGCAATTCACATTCCAGGTGTGGACAACTGGGAAGCGGACTTTCTCAGCAGACAATCCTTCCATCCGGGGGAATGGTCTCTTCACCCCGAGGTATGAGCTGAGATTTGTCTCAGATGGGAAACGCTGGAGATAGACCTCATGGCGTCCAGACTCAATTGCAAACTACCTCGATACGGGTCGAGGTCCAGGGATCCCCAGGCAGAGCTGATAGATGCCTTAGTGGTTCCTTGGGGATTCAGCCTAGCTTACATTTTTCCACTGTTACCACTTCCACCTCGTGTAGTGGCACGCATCAAACAGGAGCGGGCCTCGGCCATTCTGATTGCTCCTTCGTGGCCGCGGAGGACGTGGTTTGCGGATCTTGTGGGGATGTCATCCTCTCCACCGTGGAGGTTACCAGGGATCTGCTGTCACAGGGCCCCTTTCAGCATCGAAATCTAGATTCTCTGAGGCTGACTGCGTGGAGATTGAAAGCCTAGACTTAGCCAAGATGGGCTTTTCTGAAAGTGTGATTTAAACTCTAATTTAGGCAAGGAAGCCAATCACTCATTGCATCTACCATAAGGTGTGGAGGACTTACTTGTCCTGGTGTGAGAAGCATGGATATCCTTGGCATAAGGTGAAGGTAGCCAGGATTCTGTCTTCTCTCGTAGATGGTTTGGAGAAAGGTCTTGCCGCTAGTTCCTTAAAGGGTCAGATTTCGGCTTTATCAGTCTTGTTGCATAGGAGACTCGCTGAGCTCCCTGACATCCAATCTTTTGTTCAGGCTCTGTCTAGAATCCGGCCTGTATTTTGACAGTCGGCTCCGCCTTGGAGCTTAAACTTAGTCCTTAAGGTTTTGCAGAGGGTTCCGTTTGAACCTATGCATGCCATAGACATTAAGATTCTGTCCTGAAAGGTTCTCTTCCTGTTGGCTATTGCATCGGCACGCAGAGTACTAGCTGCCTTGCAAAGTGGTCCTCCTTATCTGGTGTTTCATTCCTTCTTTGTGTCCTAACCCTTCTTCAAAGGAGAGGTTACTTCATAACCTGGATGTGGTTCGTGCCTTGAAGTTTTATCTTCAGGCTACAAAGGATTTCAGACAGTCTATATCTCTTTTTGTGGTGTATTCTGGGAAGCGCAAGGGGCAAAGGGTCTCTGCTACTTCTTTGCCTTTTTGGTTGAGGAGCTTGATTCGCTTGGCTTATGAGACAGCCCGACATAAGCCTCCTCAGAGGATCACGGCTCATTGAACTAGAGCTGTGGCTTCATCTTGGGCCTTTAAGAATGAGGCCTCTATGGAGCAGGTTTGTAAGACGGCTACCGGGTCCTCCTTACACACTTTTACAAAGTTTTACAAATTTAACGTTTTTGCTTATGCGGAAGCTATTTTTGGGAGAAAGGCTTTGCAGGCTGTGGTGCCCTCAGATTAGGGTCCGCATTTTACCCTCCAGGTTTCATTCAGTGTCCTCTAGAGCTTGGGTATATGTTCCCAATAGTAATGAATGAAGCCATGGACTCTCCTCCCCTTTAGATGGAAAACATAAATTATGCTTACCTGATAATTTTGTTTCCATCGAGGGGAGGAGAGTCCACGGCTCCTGCCCGTATCTCTGATGGGCGGACCTAAATTTATTCATCTTCTGGCACCATTTATACCCTGATATTTCTCCTACTGTTCCTGGTTCCCTTGGCAGAATGACTGGGGGATGAGGGAAGTGGGGGAGGTATTTAAGCCTTTGGCTGGGGTTTTGCCTCCTCCTGGTGGCCAGGTTCTTAATTCCCAATAGTAATGAATGAAACCGTGGACTCTCCTCCCCTCGATGGAAACAAAATTATTTGGTAAGCATAATTTATGTTTTCCTTTTACTCGAACGTTGTTTTTAGGCAAATAAGAGGGGGTGATTCTCTAAAACATCCCACTGTATTTAATGTCTGGCCTGAAATAAACTTGTTGCTTTATTCATAAAGATCACTTATGTTTGATTTTTGCATGTATGTATGTGGTATATTCTGATGGTGTATTGACTTTACTTAGCTGCTGGAATGGTCCACAAGACAGTAAATACTAATTAAAGAAATGTTGTGGCGTACTAGTATTATAAGTGATTATTTTTCTTAGGCTTTGATACAAGTGCTCCCAGGATGCATCGCAATGCATACAGCTATTACGAAAGAAAAAGGTTATTCTCTTGTTTTTGGCAAACATTTGTAATCTGCTTTATGGTCACAGAGTATATATATGTGTGTGTTTTATCCATAGATTTAAATTAGATTATTAAGAAATCTAGTTTAGAGTTGGACATAAAACCCAACATTTTCCTGTCATGATTTAGATAGAACATACAATTTTAAATAACTTTCCAATTTACTTCTATTATCACATGTTCTTTGTTTTCTTGTTATCCTTTGTTGAAAAGGGTAAATTCAGGAGTGTGCACGTGTCTGCCGCACAATATGGCAGCAGTTTTGCACCAATGTTATACATTAGCAAGAGCACTAAATAGCAGCTCTATTTCCTGTCCTGTAGAGCTCCAGAGGTGCATGCGGCATATCTAAATATCTCTTCAACAAAGAATAACATTTGAAAAAAGAAGGCAATTTTGAAACTCTTTTAAAATTTTGTTCTCTGTCTGAATCATGAAAGAAAAAGAAATGAATTTCATGTCCCTTTAAGTATTTATTTCTTCTGTAGTTAGCTTATTAATATTCATTGTAATTTTACATGTTATTGAGAATAAACCAGAAGAATAAAAAGTATTTGTTAATATTGAATCCTAGGTCTAAAGAAAAATTCTACCAGCCAAAAGGATGAAGAAGTGTCCTCTTCAGAAGAAGCTGAGAAAGAACAACAAAGGGTGAGAGCACATGGGGTATTAAATGCAGAAGAGTGTCATGTGTTAATTTAAATGAAGTCTAATGTATTTTGAAATAGTTTGCTGATAGGGGACTATTATCCAATGTCTAACTCTAAACCCTTCCTTGGTCTCTAATTCCCTACTCTGGTCTTGATCTTTACAAAATAACACTTAACCCTTTAAGGACTGGGCACTTCATACAAAAAAAACTTCCCCAAAAGACCAGTGCCTTTTTATCATTTTTGACATCACTACATTTAAACAGAAATAGAGCCTTTTTTTTCTTCTTTTTTTTCTTACCTATCAAAATTTTATATATTTTCTTAGTAGACAACCCAAAGTATTGATCTAGGTCCATTTTGGTATAAGAAAAACCGTTTCTCACTGAAATGATTTACAAACAGCTTGTGCAATTATGGCACAAATGGTTGTAAATGCTTCTCTGGGATCCCCTTTTTTCAGAAATAGCAGACATATATGGCTTTGGCATTGCTTTTAGGTAATTAGAAGGTCGCTAAATGCCGCTGTGCACCACACTTGTATTATGCATAGCAGTGAAGGGGTTAATTAGGTAGCTTGTAGGGTTAATTTTAGTTTTAGTGTAGAGATCAGCCTCCCACCTGACACATCCCACCCCCTGATCCCTCCCTGACCCCTCTCAAACAGCTCTCTTCCCTCCCCCCTCTACCTATTTGCGGCAATCCTAGGTACTGGCAGCTGTCTACCAGTACCCAGTTTGCTTCAAAATAGGTGGCCCTCTCTGCTTCAGTAACTCTGCAACTTTTTTTCTGCAGTGCCACACTGGTGGGGCATGCAGAAATAGTGCAATCTCGCAATTTTGAGCGAGATCGCGGCAGAGAGAAGCCAAGGACTGTCGCTGGTCTTTAAGGGCATAAGGACCAGCGTCGTACAGGGTACGGCGCTGGTCGTTAAGGGGTTAAAGGTATAGTCAAAATTAAACTTTCATGATTTATATAGAGCATGCAATTTTAAGCAACTTTCTAATTTACTCCTATTTTCAATTTTTCTTTGTTCTCTTGGTATCTTTATTTGAAAAATGTAAGTTTAGAAGCCGGCTCATTTTTGGTTTAGCACCTGGGTAGCACTTGCTGATTAGTGTCTTAATGTGGCCACTAATCAGCAAGCGCTACTAAGTTTCTGAACTATACATTTGCTAGCTCCTAAGCTTACATTCTTGCTTTTTCAAATAAAGAAAGATATCAAGAGAATGAAGAAACATTGATAAAAGGAGTACATTAGAAAGTTGCTTAAAAATCCCTGCTCTATCTGAATCATGAAAGAAAAAAATTGGGTTTTGTGTCCCCTTTTAAGTTGCAGATACTTTTATGTATTGTACATAATGTTCAAACGATTTTTTCATCTTATAAGTCTATAAAGGGTTAATATACAATGGTACCTTCCAAGACAAAACAAGTTGCTCATCACTAAATCTAGTGCAATTTAATTTGTTAAAAACAATGAAGCTAAAACATATGGATATACTGAAATGTATTTAATTTTATAGCAGGTTAATGGAAAAAGGTTGGGTTTTTTTTAAAGCAGGAAAGTATAATTAAAATATTTTCCTTGAATTGTTCAGTGAAATGCCTGTGGACTGGCAGCAGTATTACATAAAACCACCACAGTTTGTAATGCTTTAAATGGGTAAATATGACGGAAGGTTTAAGTATGCACTTACTTTATTTATCCAGACACCTCTTCTCTGTCTTGGCTTTTTTTCTGTTTTATTCAAGACATAGAAAAAAACGCATTACTGTAAATCAGTTCATTTTATGGCGCTTCATAGTTTTGCTATAAATTTATATTCATGCCTAAAGTGATAAATCTGATTAAAATTGCACTTAATATTATTATTACTAATTACTATTAGTATTATTACTACTATTATTATTATAATAATATTATTTCAGGTGATTGGCTATTCGTTTCATAATTTATGTACAGTCAAATGTACTTCTTTTCTTCCTAATGGGAAAGAGTCCACATCCGCATTCATTACTTGTGGGAAATAAGAACCTGGCCACCAGGAGGAGGCAAAGACACACCAGTCAAAGGTTTAAATACTCCTCCCACTTCCCCTATCCCCCATTCATTCTCTTTGTCTTTCGTCCCAGGAGGTTGGCAGAGAAGTGTCAGAAGTTTTATTTTTTAAAGAAAATACTTTTATTAATCTTTACGTAAAGTGTGTCTCTCATGGTGGGTAGTACTCTTCACAATGGGACAGGAGTTTTAAGTAGTCCTGTTAGTCTCTCAGTGAGCGTCTGGGCTCGGGGAACCAGGAGCCTATTGAGCCATCAGCCTCTGGGGGCTCTGTCCCTCAAGCGGCGGATTCCCAACAGCACCCTTCCTTTACATTTACGGGTTTGTAATTCTCCCTCCGCACAGAGTGGTTTGTTTTCCCTAGAGATTGCGGGTCATTTCCGCTTCAATATATTGATGGCGCTGGTTCGCCTGCAGGATGCGGAGGTTTCTGCGGTGTTGTGTTCTTGCCATTTATCCCGGGTGTCCAGACTTCGGGTGGGTCTATTCAGTTACCTCTGGGGGTGAATATTCCTCCATGTTGCACCTTTCATTATCGGATCGCGCGGCTGCGCGTTCTCCGTCGTCTTTACGACTTATTGGGGATCCTCTCCTTTATCATTAGGGGAATGTGTCATCGAATGGTGCTTTGAGCTAGACTATATGGGATATTGATAGTCTCCTTTCGGTCGCTCGTGTCCTTTCCCAGAGTTTTTTTTTGGCGGATGCCTTCGGGCGGCCTTCTTTTCTTTCATCCGGTTAGGATACTTTTTTATTCGATTGTTCCCTCGGGAATTTCTGGGATGGACTTGCTTTTTGTTACTTCCTTGTGCACTTTGTGTTGTCAGTGACGCCTGTTGCGCCTGATGGGTCCGGCGGGACCTTGTGTGTTTTGTTTTATTATTTTATTGTTTATTTTCACAAACTACTCTATACATCTACATCCGGGCCTTCGGGTCCGCATACTGGGAGAGATTGGGCCTGCTGCTCTCTCCTGGGGCTGGGTCAGTGGCTTTGGGCCTTGGTCTTCTTGCTACCCTTTGGGTGGTTTTAGACTCCTAGGGTCTCTGGACCTCGTTTCGTTCCGCTTTTAATCGATCCTCTTTGTGGATCAGAGGTGGAGCACTTGTCGGTATGCGAGACATAGCAGGATCATGCCTGCATTTTCTGTGGTCCGGCAGCGGTGCTGTGGGGTGGCTAGCCTGTGACTTGCCCCATGGGGGCCTGGTTCGCCTTTTTTTCGCTGCTGGAACCCGGTTTTATTGGGGTCGCCTTGTTCCTTTTGGTTCTGGTTCTGTTTTTTTCCAGAATTTTATCCACCCTCTTAGGATCGGGCACAGATGTGGGACCTTAGTTTCTGAATGTTGCGGAGTTTTGCTCTGTGTCGTGGGTTCTATCGCCTTGAGATCGGTTCTGCGTTTTTTCGCGGTCCTTTCTTAGGTTTTGCTAGATTTTCCGTTTTTTTCGGGTTTCTTCCTCGGGTGAGGAGTGTCTGACCGGAATTTTGGTCAGGGTCCTTTTCTTTAGGTCTCTGTGGATTTGGGATTGGGCTGGGGTTCCGGGTGGTGTTGGTATAGTTCTGTCTATGCTTGTCCCGGTTTTTCCCGCTGGTGTTCGGGTTGTGTCTGGAAGGGGTTCTTCATTTTTCTCTCTTTGGAGGGTCTGGTCCCCTTCTTATGGCTGCTCGGGGCCTTTGTTTTTCTCTGCGGGAATGTGTTCTGGACTTCCTTTAGGGGTCCGTTGTTCTGGTGCTCTAACCTTGCATCAGCATCCCGTGTTGTGCCTTGGTAGGGTCACTTTGTCTTCAGATCTTCCCCACCGGTATCTGCTGTGGGGCCCAGAGATTGCTACCTCGGATAGTCTCTGCTCCTTTGGGGGCTGGCTCATTTTGGGTTAGTTTGACCCCTGTGTCGAGTTTGTGTCCTGAGGGGGTGAGGTTTCCCTTGTCCTCCGTCTTCCCTTTTTTCTCTGGGGGGGGTGTTCCTTTTGTCCCTGGTTCAGGGACGGAGACTCCCTTGGGAATGGGCTTCTGGGTTCGGTGTTCCTCTGGTGGTGGGACTCTGCCCGTGTTTCTGGTCACACTCTTTCGAGGTGGCTGATGATGTTCCTCCCTCTCGTTCAAGTGGGGGTGGGACTCTGTCCCTGAACCTTTCACTGTCGTTGACAGGTTGTTTTTTTCCATGTGTGGGTGGTCCTCGTGGTGGCTCTGCGGTTTTGGAGGACGTCCGTTTATCTCAGGATCCTAAGCTGTGGTTCTGGTCATCTTTTGACTTTTCATCTGTCTCTGTTTCTTTTGGATACAGTGGGTCCCTATTGAGGTGCTCTCTGAGCTCTCGGGGGGTTTGGATCTCTGATTTTTCCCTCCATGGAGGGGGTTTTGTCTAGGAACTTGGTTTTTGCTGGTTCTGTTTCTCTTTGGTTCCCTACAGCTGGGGAGCTGGACAAGGGGTTTTTTTCCCTTTATCTGTGGCTGCACTATAGCATGCTACTTAGTCGTCTGTGCGATTTTCTGTTCTCAAGATACTTTTTGTTCTATTTCGGTCTCCGACTGGGTCATGTTTGACTGATGATGCCCTTTTTCTGGCATTTCGTGAGGCTTTCTGGAATCTCCCGAGGTAGTCTGCTTTGTCTTTTGGAAGACAGGGTTCTGGTTCAGTTCTCCCTCTCCCTTGCTTCTTCCTTTGTGGAGTTGTTGGTCAGAGTTCCCTTATGGGGACGTGTGTATGGGATCGGCCTTTGGGCAATAGGGCACTTTGAGTCCTTTGGCTCGGTGGTGTTGCATGTGGTTTTTACCCAGGCTAGGGACTGTTGTTTGTGTCCTTGGGGCCCCTTTTTCTTCTTCATGTTTTTGCTCCCTGCTTTTGGATAAAGCGGGACTTTTTTAATTATGGGATGTGGTTCAGTCCTGGTGCCCTCAGATTGGGCCGCGTCTTACCCTCTGTTCTTGGCATTCAGTGTCCTCTTTGGCTTGGGTATAATTTTCCCACAAGTAATGAATGTGGCTGTGGACTCTTTCCCATTAGGAAGAAAAACATAAATTATGCTTTCCTGATAATTTTATTTTCTTCCGTGGGAAAGAGTTCACAGCCCCCCACACGTTTTTTTATGCGTTTTTCGTGTATAGTCTTCTGACACCCTTTCACCTTGATATTTTTCCACTGATCTTTGTTCCTCGGCAGAATTACTGGGGGATAGGGGAAGTGGGAGGAGTATTTAAGCCTTTGCCTGGTGTGTCTTTGCCTCCTCCTGGTGGCCAGTTTCTTATATCCCACAAGTAATGAATGCGGCTGTGGACTCTTTCCTAAGGAAGAAAATTAAATTATCAGGTAAGCATAATTTATGTTTTTGTGTTGTATCCTCCGGTCTTAAAGGGACACTTTGTTCTCTTGGTATCTTTATTTGAAAAGCAGGAATGTAAAGAGCCAGCCCATTTTTGGTGGAGAATCTGGGTTATGCTTATTGGTTTGTTAAATGTAGCCACCAATAAGCAAGTCCTATCCAGAGTGCTGAACCTAAAAAGGCTGGCTCCTAGACTTTAAATTCCTGCTGTTTAAATAAAGATAGCAAGGGACCGAAGAAAATTTGATAATAGGAGTAAATTAGAAAGTTGCTTAAAATTGCATGCTCTATCTGAATCATGAAAGTAAACATTTGGGTTTAGTATCCCTTTAAGAAAATTTGGTAGTTCAGTTATATCAAACCTGTGGCATTAGTGTCCAAGGCAAATTTGCTGGTACTCCTGGGAGCTACTCGCACACTCTTTGGTCTCACTGGTTGTAATGGTAGTGCTTAATACCTTACAAGCTTTCATTGTTAAAATATATATATATGATTTAAAATAAAAATAATAGTATTGTCACTCAAACTGGTTTGCCACCTTTGTATTACTGCATTTCCTCCTTCACTTTCATACCTAACATGTATCATGCGGTGCCAGCGGACCAGTTTCCTGGCCAACATATACTAATTGCACTGACTTAAATGTATGCATTTCAGACTGAATTATCTCTACTTATGATGGACGATGTTGAAGAAGAACGCAAACATTTCAACTATGATAAGATTGTGGAGCAGCAAAACTTGAGCAAAAAGAAAAAGAAACAACTGAAGAAAAAACAAGAGTTGTTGGAGGATGAATTTCAGGTAATAATGATTTTTTCTTTCATATAGGTGATAAGAGTCCACGATCCATTACTCCTAGGAATTACCTTTTCTGCCACTAGGAGGAGGCAAAGATTCACAAACCTCCCACCTCTATAGTGATCAGTTTTGTCTTTGCCTCTGCTGGAGTAGGTGAAGAATGAAGCTGTGCAAGATTGTTTATTTTATGTTATTTTTTTTATTTTGTAGCTTATAGATGTTGCTGGAATCTAATATTTTGTAATATACGGTACCTGAATATGTAATCAGAAACACATGAATGCTTTAGATTTCAGTTCTGAATATTAGGATAATTCTGTTCATCATTTGAACGCTTGGCATCCTTTTTGTTTAACAGAAAATCATAGATCTCATGGCAGGAACTACAAAAGTTGAACCAAGAGAGGGAAAAAAAAACTCAATACAAACAGTAAACTGGAGCTTGGCAGATTAATATCAAACTCTGAAGACAGCCAGAATATTTTTTATTTTTTTTATATGTTTTATGTATATACAGAAGGTGAAATATATCTGTCTATCTGTCTATAATCATAAAAAAAATAAGTCAAGGGTAACATTTTAGGATCTATGGCTCCCTGGATTAAAGGAGTCCTGAATTAAAGGAACAGTCAACACTAAAATTGTTATTGTTTAAAAAGATAGATAATGACTTTACTAACCATTCCCCAGCTTTGCATAACCAATATTGCTAGATTAATATACTTTATAACATTTAAACCTCTAATTTCTGCCTGTTTCTAAGCCACTACAGACAGCCTCTTATCACATGCTTTTGTATTTGCTTTTCACAACAGGAGACTGCTAGTTCATGTGGGCCTTATAGATAACAATGTGTTCACACCCCTTGAGTTATTTAAGAGACAGCACAACACAGCACTTATTGGCTAAAATGCAAGTTCGATAGATAATAAATAAAGTCATGTGATCAGGGGGCTGTCAGAAGATGCTTAGATACAAGGTAATCACAGAAGTAAACAGTATATTAAAGGGATACTTAACACCTAATAAAAATCATTACAACTAATGTTTTCTTATGAATTGAAATAAAGTATTCACTGGTGTCTGCTTTATTTGTTCAGCTTACCCCAAAGTGTTAAAATATATATATTGCTTTGAATATGAATTCTAATAAGGTGCTTGATTCTCCCATGCAGGGTGCCTTATTGTAACGTATGTTACACTAGGGCACAGCAGTCATGTGACTCAATGCAGAGTCACATGACACACGGCATATGTCCCTGTAATGTATGCATATAGGAAGCACAGCAGCAGCACTCACTGTTATGTAGACAGAGCTTGTGCTGTTGTTTTTGTTAAGAATCTGTTGCTGAAATACATTTTATTAACCTGCTTTCTATGTAAAAACGTTACCACTCTTTAACATTCCTAAGCTGCTCTCCACCCTCCCTCCCTCTCCAGGACAGAGCATGTTATGTACATTTATGACCCTGCCGAGTGGTAAAGTTTTTACATTGAAAGCAGGTTAATAAAATGTATTTCAGCAACAGATTCTTAACAAAAACTACAGCACAAGCTCTGGCTACATAACAGTGAGTGCTGCTGCTGTGCTTCCTATATGCATACATTACAGGGACATATGCCGTGTGTGTCATGTGACTCCTGTGCTGTTAAAATATAGCGGCATACATCAAGCCCTGAATAAATATTCTAATATAAACTATTTTCTTGAGATGTTTGGGGAAAGCTGAACTTACAGCATAAAGAACTGTACTCCGATTTTTATTATTACTCAGTAGAAGTTAGTTTTAATTATTTTTAGCAGTCAAGTGTTTAATGTCCCTTTAATATAACTGTTGGTTATTCAAAACTGGGTAAAGGGTAATAAAGGGATTATTTATATTTAGAAACAATACAAATTCTGGTGTAGAGTGTCTCTTTAAATAGTGCATAAAAGAAAATTCAAAAATGGTCCCTTTCTCCAACATTGGTGTGTCCGGTCCACAGCGTCATCCTTACTTGAGGGAATATAGCTGGAAAATAGCTGGAAAAGTTTCTAGAAGGCGTCATTTGGTATCGTATTCCCCTCTGGGCTTGGTTAGGTCACAGCAAAAGCTGTAGCTGGGACTGTATAGGGGTTAAATTTGTAAACGGCTCCGGTTCCGTTATTTTAAGGGTTAAAGCTCTGAAATTTGGTGTGCAATACTCTTAATGCTTTAAGACACTGTGGTGAAATTTTGGTAATTTTTGAACAATTCCTTCATAGTTTTTCACATATTCAGTAATAAAGTGTTTCTGTTTAAAATTTAAAGAGACAGTAACGGTTTTGTTTTAAAACGGTTTTTGTGCTTTATTAACAAGTTTAAGCCTGTTTAACATGTCTGTACCTTCGGATAAGCTATGTTCTATATGTATGAAAGCCAATGTGTCTCCCCATTTAAATTTGTGTGATAATTGTGCCACAGCGTCCAAACAAAGTAAGGACAGTACTGCCACAGATAATGAAATTGCCCAAGATGATTCCTCAGATGAGGGGAGTAGACATGATACTACATCATCTCCTACTGTGTCTACACCAGTTTTGCCCACGCAGGAGGCCCCTAGTACATCTAGCGCGCCAATGCTTATTACCATGCAACAATTGACGGCTGTAATGGATAACTCCATAGCAAATATTTTATCCAAAATGCCTGCATATCAGAGAAAGCGCGATTGCTCTGTTTTAAACACTGAAGAGCAGGAGGGCGCTGATGATAATTGTTCTGTCATACCCTCACACCAATCTGAAGTGGCCATGAGGGAGGTTTTTTCAGATGGGGAAATTTCAGATTCAGGAAAAATTTCTCAACAAGCTGAACCTGATGTTGTGACATTTAAATTTAAATTAGAACATCTCCGCGCACTGCTTAAGGAGGTGTTATCTACTCTGGATGATTGTGACAACTTGGTAATTCCAGAGAAATTATGCAAAATGGACAAGTTTCTAGAGGTTCCGGTGCACCCCGACGCTTTTCCTATACCCAAGCGGGTGGCGGACATAGTGAATAAAGAGTGGGAGAAGCCCGGCATACCTTTTGTTCCCCCTCCTATATTTAAGAAATTATTTCCTATGGTCGACCCCAGAAAGGACTTATGGCAGACAGTCCCTAAGGTCGAGGGGGCAGTTTCTACTTTAAACAAGCGCACTACTATTCCTATCGAGGATAGTTGTGCTTTCAAAGATCCTATGGATAAAAAATTGGAAGGTTTGCTTAAAAAGATTTTTCCACAGCAAGGTTACCTTCTACAACCCATTTCGTGCATTGTTCCTGTCACTACTGCAGCGTGGTTCTGGTTCGAGGAACTAGAAAAGTCACTCGGTAGAGAGACTCCATATGAGGAGGTTATGGACAGAGTTCACGCACTTAAGTTGGCTAACTCTTTTATTTTAGATGCCGCCTTGCAATTAGCTAAATTAGCGGCGAAAAATTCAGGGTTTGCAATTGTGGCGCGTAGAGCGCTTTGGCTAAAGTCTTGGTCAGCGGATGTATCATCCAAGACAAAATTGCTTAACATCCCTTTCAAAGGTAAAACTCTCTTCGGACCAGAATTGAAAGAGATTATCTCAGACATCACTGGGGGAAAGGTCCACGCCCTTCCACAAGATAGGCCGTTCAAGGCCAAGAATAAGTCTAATTTTCGTTCCTTTCGCAATTTCAGGAACGGACCAGCCTCTAATTCTGCATCCTCTAAGCAAGAGGGTAATGCCTCACAGCCCAAACCAGCCTGGAAACCTATGCAAGGCTGAAACAAGGGTAAGCAGGCCAAGAAGCCTGCTGCTGCTAACAAGACAGCATGAAGGAGTAGCCCCCGATCCGGGACCGGATCTAGTAGGGGGCAGACTCTCTCTCTTTGCTCAGGCTTGGGCAAGAGATGTTCAGGATCCCTGGGCACTAGAAATAGTTTCTCAGGGTTATCTTCTGGAATTCAGGGAACTACCCCCAAGGGGAAGGTTCCACATGTCTCACTTATCCTTAAACCAAATAAAGAGACAGGCGTTCTTACATTGTGTAGAAGACCTGTTAAAAATGGGAGTGATACACCCAGTCCCAATAAAAGAACAGGGAATGGGATTTTATTCAAATCTGTTCGTAGTTCCCAAAAAAGAGGGAACATTCAGACCAATTTTGGATCTGAAGATCCTAAACAAATTTCTCAGGGTACCATCGTTCAAAATGGAAACCATTCGAACGATTCTACCCACTATCCAGGAAGGTCAATTTATGACTACCGTGGATCTAAAGGATGCGTACCTACATATTCCTATCCACAAAGAACATTATCAGTTCCTAAGGTTCCCCTTTCTGGACAAACATTACCAGTTTGTGGCCCTCCCATTCGGGTTAGCCACTGCTCCAAGGATTTTCACAAAGGTACTCGGGTCCCTTCTAGCGGTTCTAAGGCCGAGGGGCATTGCAGTAGTACCATAACTGGACGACATTCTAATACAAGCGTCATCCCTGTCAAAAGCAAAGGCTCATACAGACATTGTTCTGGCCTTTCTCAGATCGTACGGATGGAAGGTGAACGTAGAAAAAAGTTCTCTGTCTCCGTCAACAAGAGTTCCCTTCTTGGGAACAATAATAGATTCCTTAGAAATGAGGATTTTTCTGACAGAGGTCAGAAAATCAAAGCTTCTAAGCGCTTGTCAAGTTCTTCATTCTGTTCCACGTCCTTCCATAGCTCAGTGCATGGAAGAAGTAGGGTTGATGGTTGCAGCAATGGACATAGTTCCTTTTGCACGAATTCATCTAAGACCATTACAACTGTGCATGCTCAAACAGTGGAATGGGGACTATACAGACTTGTCTCCAATGATTCAAGTAGATCAGAAGACCAGAGATTCACTCCGTTGGTGGCTGACCCTGGACCATCTATCCAAGGGAATGAGCTTCCGCCAACCATAGTGGGTCATTGTCACGACCGACGCCAGTCTAGTGGGCTGGGGCGCGGTCTGGGAATCCCTGAAGACTCAGGGACTATGGTCTCGGGAAGAGTCTCTTCTCCTGATAAACATTCTGGAACTAAGAGCGATTTTCAATGCTCTCAGGGCTTGGCCTCAACTAGCAAAGGCCAGATTCATAAGATTCCAATCAGACAACATGACGACCGTTGCGTATATTAATCATCAGGGGGGAACAAGGAGTTCCCTGGCGATGAAAGAAGTGACCAAAATAATACAATGGGCGGAGGACCACTCCTGCCATCTATCTGCGATCCACATCCCAGGTGTGGAAAACTGGGAAGCGGATTATCTGAGTCGTCAGACATTCCATCCGGGGGAGTGGGAACTCCATCCGGAGATCTTTGCCCAACTGACTCAATTATGGGGCATTCCAGACATGGATCTGATGGCGTCTCGTCAGAACTTCAAGGTTCCGTGTTACTGGTCCAGATCCAGGGATCCCAAGGCGACTCTAGTAGATGCACTAGTAGCACCTTGGATCTTCAACCTAGCTTATGTGTTTCCACCGTTTCCTCTCATTCCCAGGCTGGTAGCCAGGATCAAACAGGAGAGGGCCTCTGTGATCTTGATAGCTCCTGCGTGGCCACGCAGGACTTGGTATGCAGACCTGGTGAATATGTCATCGGTTCCACCATGGAAGCTACCTTTGAGACAGGACCTTCTTGTTCAGGGTCCATTTGAACATCCAAATCTGGTCTCCCTCCAGCTGACGGCTTGGAGATTGAACGCTTGATTCTTTCAAAGCGTGGGTTTTCAGATTCTGTGATAGATACTCTGGTTCAGACCAGAAAACCAGTAACTAGAAAGATTTACCATAAAATATGGAAAAAATATATCTGTTGGTGTGAATCCAAAGGATTCCCATGGAATAAGATAAAAATCCCTAAGATTCTCTCCTTTCTACAAGAAGGTTTGGAGAAAGGATTATCTGCAAGTTCTCTAAAGGGACAGATCTCTGCTTTATCTGTCTTACTACACAAAAGACTGGCAGCTGTGCCAGATGTTCAAGCATTGTTCAGGCTCTGGTTAGGATCAAGCCTGTTTACAGACCTTTGACTCCTCCCTGGAGTCTAAATCTAGTTCTTTCAGTTCTTCAAGGGGTTCCGTTTGAACCTTTACATTCCATAGATATTAAGTTACTATCTTGGAAAGTTTTGTTTTTAGTTGCTATTTCTTCTGCTAGAAGAGTTTCTGAGTTATCTGCTTTGCAGTGTTCTCTGCTTATCTGGTGTTCCATGCAGATAAGGTGGTTTTGCGTACTAAGCCTGGTTTTCTTCCAAAGGTTGTTTCTAACAAGAATATTAACCAGGAGATAGTTGTTCCTTCTTTATGTCGGAATCCAGTTTCAAAGAAGGAACGTTTGTTACACAATTTGGACGTAGTCCGTGCTCTAAAATTCTATTTAGAGGCTACAAAAGATTTCAGACAAACATCTTCTTTGTTTGTTGTCTATTCTGGTAAAAGGAGAGGTCAAAAAGCGACTTCTACCTCTCTTCCCTTTTGGCTTAAAAGCATCATCCGATTGGCTTACGAGACTGCCGGACGGCAGCCTCCTGAAAGAATTACAGCTCACTCCACTAGGGCTGTAGATTCCACATGGGCCTTCAAGAACGAGGCTTCTGTTGACCAGATATGTAAGGCAGCGACTTGGTCTTCACTGCACACTTTTGCCAAATTTTACAAATTTGATACTTTTGCTTCTTCGGAGGCTATTTTTGGGAGAAAGGTTTTGCAAGCCGTGGTGCCTTCCGTTTAGGTAACCTGATTTGCTCCCTCCCTTCATCCGTGTCCTAAAGCTTTGGTATTGGTTCCCACAAGTAAGGATGACGCCGTGGACCGGACACACCAATGTTGGAGAAAACAGAATTTATGCTTACCTGATAAATTACTTTCTCCAACGGTGTGTCCGGTCCACGGCCCGCCCTGGTTTTTTAATCAGGTCTGATGAATTATTTTCTCTAACTACAGTCACCACGGTACCATATGGTTTCTCCTATATATTTTCCTCCTGTCCGTCGGTCGAATGACTGGGGTGGGCGGGGCCTAGGAGGGACTGTGTGGCCAGCTTTGCTGGGACTCTTTGCCATTTCCTGTTGGGGAAGAGATATTCCCTCAAGTAAGGATGACGCCGTGGACCGGACACACCGTTGGAGAAAGTAATTTATCAGGTAAGCATAAATTCTGTTTTCTCATTGCTCATGTCCAATTCTCCATACATTCAAAGTTATTTTAATTTGTTCAGCAGTTTTGATACAGAAAAGTTCACACTAACATATGCATAAAAAAAAAGATTAGAACAACATTATTTACAATAAAATGTAAAATAACTGCTCCCCAAAGCCATGAGCCGATATTGATTCTTTAAGAAGATATATATTTTATATATTATATTGATATAAAAAAACGTTATTATTGCTTAGAACAAACCAAGATATTCAACAGCGTTATGTCTTTAGGTACTTGATTAAAGGACCATAAAACTGTCGTTTTTTTAATAATAGTGTGGCTTGTAATAGGGCTTCTTAGTGTGAAAGGCACTGATTAAGAGTTTTTTTTTTTTTTAATATATTGCTTTTTTAAATCTTACCGTTTCCTTCTTGACCGGCCGTTTTAACTCCTGGAAGACTTCCCCTCTGGCACTTCAGAAATCTCCATAATGTATGCATCTGATAGAAGCCACTATGCTAATGTTATATTAGCATATGTAAGTGGCTTATGCACGATCCCGTGCACCTGCGCAGTGTCTCCAAAGTTGAAGAAATAGGAAAGTATGTGAAATGTAAATAAAGTTTTTTTTGAACTGGTAAAAAAAAAAAAAAAAGTTTGCAGCATTATTGAGCCTGTCGCAAAAAGCTGTTAGTGTCCATGATCAAACGATCATCAGAACACAAGCTGCTATACACACAAGCTTCTTGTTAGATCGATCTAAGAGGCAGATTAGTAAACAGCCAAATAGCCTATTGTCACCTTAAAGAGCCGGTCACATGACCAGTTACACGCCTCGCAGCTTCTCCTATTGGGGCAACACGCTGTTAGTAGGAGGGACATACACATAATAAACAAAAGCACATGTATGCAATGTATAATGCGTAACAATCGATATTAGATTGAAAAAGTTGCCAGCAACAAATAAACCAAAAAATAATAATAATAATAAAGGGCATCTTCCTCTGTCTTATGTATATATACATGTAAGGATTTAAATCTTTATTTTACATTTATTTTTTAAAAATACTGCTCGTCAGTCTAGGGGAATTTTCTACATCAATACTTTTTAGCCACTGTTGTGATTATTGGCTACTTCTAAGATGCAGGTGTTCCATCGTATGAATTCTATGCTCCACCTGCAGCGCTATCGCTACATAACTGGAGTGGCAACTTCATGATGACGTCACCCGCAGGATCAGCACACAGAAGCTAAGCAGAGTTTCACTGCGCTCCTACATCAGCTGTGACACTCAGGTCCTTAAAGTGCGCATGCGTTAAGCTGCAGCGCTAGCTCCCGCTACCCTACCTAGGTAACCCTCCATTATAGGAACATAATAATGAGCATAACGGAGGGCTGGCTAACTAATTTATCTTCAAACTAAAAAAATCTTAAAAACTGACAAAATAAGGAAAAAGCAAGGTATTTCGACATTTTTTTTAAATGTTATAATGGTCATTTTGCAGCATAATTTTCTTTCTAATGACACAATGACTCCACGGATCATCTAATTACTATTGGGAATATCACTCCTGCCCAGCAGGAGGCGGCAAAGAGCACCACAGCAAAGCTGTTAAATATCACCCCCCTTCCCTCCCACCCCAGTCATTCTCTTTGCCTACGTTAAAGCAAGGAAGTGGTAAAGTTAGGTGTTAGTAAAAAATTATTCAATCAAGAGTTTATTATTTTTAAGTAGTGCAAGATTGTGCTGCTTTGTTCTGGGGTGTAGCCGTAGTCCATATCAGTCTCTTCAGTAGAGCAGTGGTGGCTTTAGAGCAATAGGAACTTGTGGGACATAATTCTCACTGCGCCTCCCATACATTTATGCTGCCCTAATCCTGGAAACCTGAGTAAGATTTTTCAGTCTTTATCTATTTTTCCACGGGTCCATGTGAGGGAGAGGACCTCTCAAACCTAGTGAGCTGCCTTGCTGCCTGGCAGATTTATGAAGTAAGTGCTGACTTTATTTTTTCTTGGACTAGAAAGAAAAGGACTCAGAAAAAGGTTGGGCACTTTTATTCATTAAGGAAAATATATAGCATTTATTATTTTCCTGGAACTATATAGTAATCCTAATGTACTTACATAGGGTTTATATAGGGCAGCTTTTGCAGGCACTGGGGATTGAGGAGAAAGGGTTCAATGTTTGTGATACTCTGTTATTTTATTTATTACTGAGTTTTCACAGAAAATGTCGGCTAACTTGTTAGTTTGTACACGCCCACGATGGGCGGGACTTGGATGGCGGTAGGATTATGTGCTGCGCACAAACTTTTCTCTATTGCGATAATATGTATGAGAGAAATCTGACTACTTGCCGTTTTGTTAGTTAAAACGGAATTAATATGGTTTAGCATTATTTCAACAGCTCTAATTTCGGTTCCGGTTTTCATAACGCAATTATTTCCGGTAATCCGACAAGGTTCTCAAACTTAGCAGTTAAAGCTGAGGGTAGAAGCTGTTGGATGTGTGTTAAACCTTAATTTTACAGTAAAAAATAAAGCAGTAACGTGGTTTCAGTTCAATGAATAAAACAGTTCCGTTTTTGCACAAAATAAAGCAGTTACCTTTTAAAAATTTAAAGCAACAGTAACGTTGTTTTCTATATAAAATTTTAGAGAAATTTTCTATTTGTCTTATTTATTTCTGTTAGAAATTAAGACTTTGTTATAGATGCAGATATCTTATATATCTTTGGTTTTAATTATTATATAGTTGATAAAGGCCTGACTAGGCTGAAACGCGTAGAAATTTGCTCATAACTTGTGAAATTAAGTAGTAGGTAAGGTGGTTGAGACCAACTCTAATTCACAGAGTTGTTTTTTCTTGGAAATACCATCATACCCATGATCTACTTTCTTCTGTCCAGCACTGGAATCTGAATAATATGGACGCTGTTACAAACTTCACTTGCAATACAACTGCTTGACTTACATATGCGGTAGGTGCGGTGCATTGAGCCTCTTTAATATATGAATTGACTCTATATGCGTAATTCCCACCCATGACCCACATTTGTTAAAAGCAGTCTGATTCATTTTTACTTCAAAGAAACGAAGTCTGTCGTTGCTTATCATTACTCCTGCACTTTGACCTCCTGACCGGAACCGGTCCACAGCACGGGACATCCCGCAAATACGGCTGTGAAAGTGTCTTTGAAATTTAACTCACAGTCATTGGATACAAGGCAGAAGATTCTGCAAGCTTTTCTCTGTTTAAAAACAACGCAGAGGGAATTTTCCAAGTCATTGCATTCATATAAACAGCTGGATCAGACACTCTAATCACTGGCCTGATTGTGAAAGGACGGTAACATTGACTCTGTTTCAATTTTAACATTGTGTTACTTTGCAACATATTATTATTTTTATAGTTACTTACAGCACTACACACTGATGTTTTATATTTTATGTTGATTCTTATCCTATTTTAATTGTACTATTTTACTTTGTATCAGATGCCGGCATCGCTTATTGTAATACAATTATAAACAAATATAAACTTTTTATTATACTCTTGTGTAATCCACATTCCTTATATAGTTCTTTACCTCTCATATGCTGTTGTTTACAGCGCGTTCCCATATCCCCTTGTTCTTTGTCTATTTAGGTTTGATGTTAGGAGGTGCACTTACCTTTTGGGAATAGCATTTGAGATTTGAGCGTTGTATCTTATACCTACCCTGTTGTTTTGTTTAATTATTATATAGTCCGCCAGTCCTTGTCTGTTCCTCATGTGTTGAGTAACACAAAATTTAAAAATTTTTTGAGCCAATATTGTTTGGGAGTTTATTTTTGACAATGCTCAAAATGTACCGCAATTTTTTCCTCAGGTGTCCCAAAATTGTTTTATTATTAGTAATACAGTGCCATGCTTTTCCTCCCAATTCCCTTGCTAAAGGGAGAGGTCATAGTCAATCCTAAACAAGTTTTTTAACGTGCCCTCCATGGCGCAAATATTTCTTGTACCTGATAGGGCTACAGTGATTATTACTAGGAATGAGAGAGACTGGGTATCCCTTTTTTCTCCATTACCTATAATTATAAAATGTTTCTTTTAGCATACGCTATCAAGGAATTTTGGCAGACGGTACCCACAGGGGCAATTTTCACGCTAACCAAGTAAACTACTATTCCCTTAGAGGATAGTTGTTCATTTTGGATCCTATGGATAAGAAGTTAGAGAGGTTGTTCAGGGTTTACAATGACTTCATGCCATTGGTATTGCTACTGTCATTAGTGCGACAGCATACTGGTGTGATTCTTTGTCTGATTTTATTCGGACAGAAACTCCCCTCAAAGAAATCCAGGATAGGATAAAGGCCCTTAAGTTGGCCAACTCCTTTATCACGGATATTTCCCTTCAAGTATTAAACCGGGAGCTAAGATTTTCGGTGTTGCCGTACTGGCCAGCAGAGTTTTATGGTTAAAATCTTGGTCTGCGCCCACAACAGACCTTTAAGGGTAAAAGTTTTAACACAATTTATTTAGCGCTATATTAAAAGCACGTACAAGATAAAAGTTAAAATGTTGCAATGAGTGATAATGTCACCGTGAACAGCTTCCTCTGCAAGACTGTATCCTTGACGAACTGCTGTGATCTTAACTAATTCACCGGTCTGGTGTGTAGATCTCAGATATAGCCGGTTCGCTTTTGACAGTCTGGCTGGCGTTACTACGATGACACGTATCCTCTTCCTCAACGCGTTTCATCTGGTGACGCCCAGACTTTCTCAAGAGGTAGGTTACGGTGCAATTGAACTCCTGACTTAAATAAGCATTTTCTGAATTTTCCGGTTTTCATACTGGGTCCTGATTGGCTGTTGAGTGTCCAATTACACAGACCTAATCTACTATAGAACATCCCTTCTCAAAAAGACAACATGATATACTTGTCAGTCCAATGAGAATATTACAAAAAAGTACCACATTACAAATACATATTATACATCATATTGGATTATCTACTTATTACATTAAATGAGTTTGTATAATACAAAACTGGATAAATGTTGAAAACACTAAATAGCACAATATTGAATTTTGTGGTATATAGTGAAATCTTATTAGAATTAGCTCATGATATCTAGGCTTCATTATAACTCATGCACAATATCACGTTAATCGTTAAAAATAGCTCTGTCTATTGTTCGTTAAAAGCCTTTTAACAGACTTCAGGTAAATAGATTATTGATCTTCTAACTACCATTCAGAGTGAACCATCAACTGCTACTATGCAGTAAATGTAACTCAAATTATAATAGGGTGATAAAAATTCTACTGGTTTTAATACCATTGCATATGTCCTACAATGTCTATTGCCCTAACTTGTTATTCGTGACGTTAATAGTTTTAAGAGCTTTAAATACTACTAATTTACATGGACACTGTCTCTGAAATACATATAATAGAAAACAATAAAATTCAATAAACTATATTGTTACTTGTATAGACACTCTCTCTAGATGATGTTCCTATAAAAGCCATTATAAAAAACAATTACAACTATAAAAAGTTTAATAATGCTACTTGTATAGGATATATGTATTATACACTTTGAAATATTTTAAAATACCTTCAAGACTACTTTTAGAGGGACTACATAAAAAGAATAAAGATCTTAAAAATATTTTAGCTCCCTCCAAACTAAGGCCGATTAAGAAGGTAAATACCTTGAGCACTCCTAGTACAAATTGGCTTACAAGAGCAAATGGCACTTGGCCTTGTAACCACAATAAGTGTGAAATATTGGAACAAGGGAAAACAATCTAAAAGGACCTGCCCCCAATCCGTTCCTTCTTCACTCAGACTTGGGTTTGAGATGTTCAGGATCCCTGGGCGGTGGACATAGTGTCCCAGGGATACAAACTAGAGTTCAAAAATTTTCCTCCCAAGGGCAGGTTTCTGCTTTCAAGATTATCTGTAAACCAGACTAAAAGAGAGGCGTTCTTACACTGTGTTCAGAACCTCTCCGACCTGGGAGTGTTAGTTCCTGTTCTGATGCAGGAACGGGGTCTGGGGTTCTATTCCAATCTGTTTGTGGTTCCCAAAAAGGAGGGAAGCTTCACACCAATTTTAGATCTCAAGAGTCTAAACACATTCCTCAGATTGCCGTCCTTCAAGATGGAATCTATTCCCATTCTTTCTTTGATCCAAAGGGTCAATTTATGACCACAGTGGATTTAAAGGACAAATACTTGCATGTTTCCATCACAGGGAGCATCACAAGTTTCTAAGTTTTGCTTTTCTAGACAAACTCTTCAGTTTGTGGCTCTTCCATTTGGCCTGGCCGCAGCTCCCAGAAATTTCTCAAAGGTTTTGGGATCCCGACTGGCGGTGCTCCTTTGCGGGGCATTGCAGTGGCACCTTATCTGGATGACATGTAGGTTCAGGCGCCTTCCTTTCAACAAGTAAGATCACTCACGGAAACATTGTTATCTTTCCTACGGTCTCACGGATGGAAGGTTAATTTGGGAAAGTGTTCCTTAGTTCCAGCTACAAAGGTAGTTTTCTTGGGAACCATAATAGTTTCCTCATCAATGTAAATTTTTCTGACAGAAGTCAGGAAATCAAATATGTTTGATTCTACCTAGCACTTCAGTCCTCTCCTCGGCCATCAGTGGCTCAGTGCATGAGGGTAATGGGCTGATGGTAGCGGCAATGGACATCATCCCGTTCGTCCGTTTCCACCTCAGACCTCTGCAGTTAAGCATGCTCAGGCAGTGGAACGGAGATTATGCGGATCTGTCTCTGCGATTACAGTAGGAGACAAGGGATTCTCTACTTTGGTGTTTGTCTCAGGATCATCTCTCCCAGGGAACCTGCTTTTGCAGACCTTCCTGGGTGATTGTGACAACAGATTTCAGACTTCTGGGATGGGAGCAGTCTGGAGCTCTCTAAAGGCTCAGGTAACATGGACTCAGTCAGAGTCTGGTCTACCAATACACATTCTGGAATTGAGAGCTATTTTCAATGCTCTCCTGGCCTAGCCTCAGTTAACTTCGGCCGGGTTCATCAGGTTCCAGTCAGACAATATAATCTCAGTGGTTTACATCAACCGTCAGGGAGGAACTCTGAGTTCTTTGACCATCACAGAGGTAGCCAAGATCATTCAGTGGGCAGAGACCCACAATTGCTGTCTGTAGGTGATCCACATTCCAGGAGTGGACCTCTGGGAAGCGGACTTCCTGAGCAGTCAGGCCTTTCACCCGAGGACTCCACACAGAAGTGTTTTCCAGCCTGATTATCAAAGGGGGTCAGTTGGAATTGGATCTCATAACATCTTGGCAGAACCTATTACCTCTGTTTGCTTTTCTTTCTCGAATCTCTACTTTTCTACCTCGAGTCATTGCTCGAATCAAGCAGGAGAGGGCGTAGGTGATCCTTATTGCACTGGCGTGGCCTCGCAGGATTTGGTATGCAGACCTGGTGGACATGTCATACCTTCCACCTTGGAGACTTCCTTTGAGGAAGGACCTTCTACTTCAAGGACCCTTCTTTCATCCAAATCTAGTTTCTCTGAAGCTGTTTGGAGATTGAACGCTTAATTTTATCCAGGTTCGTAAACCTGTGACTAGAAAGATTTACCATAAGTTATCGCTTAAATATCTATATTGGTGTGAATCCAAGGGCTACTCTTGGAGTAGAGTTAGGATTCCTAGAATCTGTCATTTCTCAAAGAAGGTTTGGAGAAGGGAATATAGGCAAGTTCCCTAAAGGGTCAAATATCTGCCTTGTCTATTTTGTTACATAAACGTCTGGCAGACCTTCCAGACGTGCAGTCATTTTGTCAGGCCTTAGTCAGGATCAGGCCTGTGTTCAAACTAGTTACTCCTCCCTGGAGTCTTAATTTAGTTCTTAAGGTTCTTCAAGGGGCTCCATTTGAACCTATTCATTCCTTAGATATTAAGTTGTTATCTTGGAAAGTTTTGTTTCTAGTGGCTATTTCTTCAGCTCGTAGAGTGTTAGAGCTCTTGGCATTACAGTATGAGTCACCTTACCTTATTTTTCATTCGGATAAGGTAGTGTTACGTACAAAGTTAGGTTTTCTACCTAAATTTGTTTCTGACCGGAACATTAATCAAGAGATTGTGGTTCCTTCATTGTGTCCTAATTCTTCTTCTCAGAAGGAACGACTTCTTCACAATTTAGACGTGGTTCGTGCTCTAAAATTTACTTACAGGCGACCAAGTATTTTCGTCAGTCCTCTGCCTTGTTTGTGGTTTTCTCGGGAAAACGTAAGGGCCAGAAAGCTACGGCTACTTCTCTTTCCTTTTGGCTGAAGAGTATAATTCGTTTTGCTTATGAAACTGCTGGAGAGCATCCTCCAGAGAGAGATACGGCTCATTCCATGAAGGCTGTTACTTCCTCATGGGCATTCAAAAATGAAGCTTCTGTGGAACAGATTTGCAAGGCTGCAACTTGGTCCTCTCTTCACATTTTTTTAAAGTTCTATAAATTTGACACTTTTGCCTCGGCTGAGGCCGCTTTTGGGAGAAAGGTTCTTCAAGCAGTGGTGCCTTCCGTTTAGGTTCCCTGTCTTGTCCCTCCCTTATCATCTGTGTACTCGAGCTTGGGTATTGATTCCCAATAGTAATTAGATGATCCGTGGACTCATCGTGTCATTAGAAAAAACAAAATTTATGCTTACCTGATAAATTTATTTCTTGACACAATGAGTCTACGGCCCGCCTTGTTTTTAAAGGGGCACTCAATCAAAATTAAACTTTCATTATTCAGATAGAGCAGCAATTTTAAACAACTTTCCAATTTACTTCCATTAACAAAATATGCAGTCTTTTTATATTTAAATTTTTGGAGTCACCAGCTCCTACTGAGCATATGCAAGAATAAGGGGGGTAGTTATCAAGCCGTCAACCTCAAATACGCTGCGTATTCCGCAGCGTATTTGTGGCGAGGCTGATACGCCTTAGTTATCAAAGGCTCGAGACCGGCAAAAGTAGAATTTTGTGACGTCAGCTTCGATCCGCCGGACTCAGTCCGACACAGATCGATTCTTACGTCACTCCAGATGTTCCGCACACAAGTGCGGCACATTCTCACTACTTTTGCTAGCTATCAAAAAACTAGCAGGTACGCTCGGCACTTTTACGGCCCAGCGTACCTGGTTTTCAAAGCGCCAGCCTGGAGGCGGCGGATCCCATAGGAATCAATGGGAGTCTGACCATAGCGAAAGTACAAGTTCGCTGCTGACAGTCATCCCATTGATTTCTATGGGAGCTGTCTACACCTAACACCCTAACATGTACCCCGAGTCTAAACACCACTAATCTGACCCATCCTACACCGCCGCAACTAAATAAAGTTATTACCCCCTAAACCGCCGCTCCCGGAGCCCACCGCAAGCTACTCTATACATATTAACCCCTAAACCGCCGCTCCCGGAGCCCACCGCAACTATAATAAATGTATTAACCCCTAACCCGCCGCTCCCTGAACCCGCCGCAACCTATATTAAATGTATTAACCCCTATCCTGCCCCCCCTACACCGTCGCCACCTATAATACATTTATTAACCCCTAATCTGCCCCCCCTACACCGTCGCCACCTATAATAAATTTATTAACCCCTATCCTGCCCCCCACTACGCCGCCGCCACTGTAATAAAATGATTAACCCCTAAACCTAACCCTAACCCTAACGCCCCCTAACTTAAATATTAATTAAATAAATCTAAATAAATTAACTCTTATTAACTAAATGAATCCTATTTAAAACTAAATACTTACCTTTAAAATAAACCCTAATATAGCTACAATATAAATAATAATTATATTGTAGCTATCTTAGGATTTATTTTTATTTTACAGGTACCTTTCAATTTATTTTAACCATGTACAATAGCTATTAAATAGTTATTAACTATTTAATAGCTTACCTAGCTAAAATAAAGAGAAATGTACCTGTGAAATAAATCCTAACCTAAGTTACAATTACACCTAACACTACACTATACTTTAATAAATTATTCCTATTTAAAAATAAATACTTACCTGTAAAATAAACCCTAAGATAGCTACAATGTAATTAATAATTATATTATAGCTATCTTAGGATTTATATTTATTTTACAGGTAACTTTGTATTTATTTTAGCTAGTTAGAATAGTTATTAAATAGTTATTAACTATTTAATAACTACCTAGCTAAAAGAAATACAAAATTACCTGTAAAATAAATCCTAACTTAAGTTACAATTAAACCTAATACTACACTATCATTAAATTAACTAAATAAACTACCTACAAAGAACTACAATGAAATACAATTACATAAACTAACTAAAGTACAAAAAATAAAAAAAGCTAAGTTACAAAAAATAAAAAATTAAGTTACAAACATGTTAAAAATATTACAACAATTTTAAGCTACTTACACCTAATCTAAGCCCCCTAATAAAATAACAAACCCCCCCAAAATAAAAAAAATCCCTACCCTATTCTAAATTACATAAATTTCAAAGCTCTTTTACCTTACCAGCCCTTAAAAGGGCCATTTGTGGGGGCATGCCCCAAAAAGTTCAGCTCTTTTGCCTGTAAAATAAAAATACAACCCCCCCCCCAACATTAAAACCCACCACCCACATACCCCTAATCTAACCCAAACCCCCCTTACAAAAACCTAACACTAATCCCCTGAAGATCATCCTACCTTGAGTCGTCTTCACTCAGCCGAGCCACCGATGGAACTGAAGAGGACATCCGGAGCGGAAGAAGTTAATCCTCCAAGCGGCGCTGAAGAAATCTTCCATCCGATGAAGTCATCATCCAGGCGGCGCTGAAGAAGTCTTCGATCCGGCCGATGTCATCTTCAAAGAGGCGCTGAAGAGGTCTTCTATCCGGGCGAAGTCATCTTCCAAGCCGGGTCTTCAATCTTCCTTCCGCCGACGCGGAACCACCTTCTTCACCGACGGACTACGACGAATGACGGCTCCTTTAAGGGACGTCATCCAAGATGGCGTCCCCTCAATTCCGATTGGCTGATAGGATTCTATCAGCCAATCGGAATTAAGGTAGGAAAATCTGATTGGCTGATGGAATCAGCCAATCAGATTCAAGTTCAATCCGATTGGCTGATCCAATCAGCCAATCAGATTGAGCTCGCATTCTATTGGCTGATCGGAACAGCCAATAGAATGCGAGCTCAATCTGATTGGCTGATTCCATCAGCCAATCAGATTTTCCTACCTTAATTCCGATTGGCTGATAGAATCCTATCAGCCAATCGGAATTGAGGGGACGCCATCTTGGATGACGTCCCTTAAAGGAGCCGTCATTCGTCGTAGTCCGTCGGTGAAGAAGGTGGTTCCGCGTCGGCGGAAGGAAGATTGAAGACCCGGCTTGGAAGATGACTTCGCCCGGATAGAAGACCTCTTCAGCGCCTCTTTGAAGATGACATCGGCCGGATCGAAGACTTCTTCAGCGCCGCCTGGATGATGACTTCATCGGATGGAAGATTTCTTCAGCGCCGCTTGGAGGATTAACTTCTTCCGCTCCGGATGTCCTCTTCAGTTCCATCGGTGGCTCGGCTGAGTGAAGACGACTCAAGGTAGGATGATCTTCAGGGGATTAGTGTTAGGTTTTTGTAAGGGGGGTTTGGGTTAGATTAGGGGTATGTGGGTGGTGGGTTTTAATGTTGGGGGGGGGTTGTATTTTTATTTTACAGGCAAAAGAGCTGAACTTTTTGGGGCATGCCCCCACAAATGGCCCTTTTAAGGGCTGGTAAGGTAAAAGAGCTTTGAAATTTATGTAATTTAGAATAGGGTAGGGATTTTTTTTATCTTGGGGGGGTTTGTTATTTTATTAGGGGGCTTAGATTAGGTGTAAGTAGCTTAAAATTGTTGTAATATTTTTAACATGTTTGTAACTTAATTTTTTATTTTTTGTAACTTAGCTTTTTTTATTTTTTGTACTTTAGTTAGTTTATGTAATTGTATTTCATTGTAGTTCTTTGTAGGTAGTTTATTTAGTTAATTTAATGATAGTGTAGTATTAGGTTTAATTGTAACTTAAGTTAGGATTTATTTTACAGGTAATTTTGTATTTCTTTTAGCTAGGTAGTTATTAAATAGTTAATAACTATTTAATAACTATTCTAACTAGCTAAAATAAATACAAAGTTACCTGTAAAATAAATATAAATCCTAAGATAGCTATAATATAATTATTAATTACATTGTAGCTATCTTAGGGTTTATTTTACAGGTAAGTATTTATTTTTAAATAGGAATAATTTATTAAAGTATAGTGTAGTGTTAGGTGTAATTGTAACTTAGGTTAGGATTTATTTTACAGGTACATTTCTCTTTATTTTAGCTAGGTAAGCTATTAAATAGTTAATAACTATTTAATAGCTATTGTACATGGTTAAAATAAATTGAAAGGTACCTGTAAAATAAAAATAAATCCTAAGATAGCTAGAATATAATTATTATTTATATTGTAGCTATATTAGGGTTTATTTTAAAGGTAAGTATTTAGTTTTAAATAGGATTCATTTAGTTAATAAGAGTTAATTTATTTAGATTTATTTAATTAATATTTAAGTTAGGGGGGCGTTATGGTTAGGGTTAGACTTAGGTTTAGGGGTTAATCATTTTATTACAGTGGCGGCGGCGTAGTGGGGGGCAGGATAGGGGTTAATAAATTTATTATAGGTTGCGGCGGGTTCATGGAGCGGCGGTTTAGGGGTTAAACTATTTATTTAGTTGCGGAGAGGTGCGGGATCAGCAGGATAGGGGTTAATAATTTTATAATAGAGGGCGACGGTATAGGGGGGCAGGATAGGGGTTACTAGGTATAATGTAGGTGGCAGCGGTGTCCGGGAGCGGCGGTTTAGGGGTTAATACATTTATAAGACTTGCGGCGGGGTCTAGGAGCGGCGGTTTAGGGGTTAATACATTTATAAGACTTGCGGCGGGGTCTAGGAGCGGCGGTTTAGGGGTTAGTAACTTTATTTAGTTGCGGGAGGCTCCGGGGGCGCCGGTATAGGGATAGAACAGTGTAGTTTAGTGTGAGTGCTTAGTGACAGGCTAGCAATAAAGCTGGGAAAAAGCCGAAGGGCAGCGAGATCGGATGAGTGATAACTGTCACAGTCCGCTGCTCATCGCCCCGCGGCTTTTTGACAGCTTTATTTGATAACTTAGGCGAACGTATTCAAGGTCGCGGCGGCGAAGGTAGGCGAGCTTAGGCGGACGTATTGGGCCGGCGAAGCCAGAAAAGTAGACGGCTTGATAAGTAGCCCCCTACGTGTGTATGCATTTGTGAATGGCTGATTGCTGTCACATGGTACGTGTATGCATTTGTAATTGGCTGATGGCTGTCACATGGTACAGGGGGAGTGGAAAAAACATAACTTTTAAAATTGTCTGGAAAAAAAATCTGCTACTCATTTGAAGTTCAGACTAAGTGCTATTGCATTGTCTTGTTATCTTGCATTTGTTTTTAATGCAAATCTTCAGTGTTGACTGGTCCTTTAAGACAGGTTGTTGATATGTTATAAACTTAAGACACCTCTGCACCTTGTTGCTTCCTTTCTCTCCTTTACTTCGTTCGAATGACTGGGATGGGAGGGAAGGGAGGTGATATTTAACAGCTTTGCTGTGGTGCTCTTTGCCGCCTCCTGCTGGGCAGGAGTGATATTCCCAATAGTAATTAGATGATCCGTGGACTCATCAAGTCAAGAAAGAAAGAAATTTTGTTTTTTGGGGGGTTTAGTATCCCTTTAAGTAGCGAAATAAACAAAAATAAACAATAAAGGAGTAGAGATACGTGTTCCTGAGTTGTCATCTCATGTTCTCACAAGGAACAGATAAGATAGAAGGCAGGAGAGCTGAGATATTTATATGTGTGTGTTAAAGGATATTAAATAGTATAAGATTTTAATATAAAAAGTTAAGTTATATGTAGTTAAAAAAAAACTTTACAATATACTTTTGTTATTTACGCTGTTTCCTATTCCTGTAATTTAACTCTGAAAATTGCTGATATTCTAAAGTACAGGGCTCCTCCATGTTTGTATTTAAAGGGACAGTATACACCAATTTTCATTTAATAGACTCTACTATAAAGAATAATATGCACAAACACTGATATAAAAATCCAGTATGAAACCGTTTAAAAACTTACTTAGAAGCTCCCTGTTTAGCACTGTTGAAAAGGTTTGCTGGAAAACCCACTGAAAGTGGTTCTATAGCAACAAAAGCAGACACTCCCCCCCTCCCCCTTCCTCTGCATATGAAACGACTCCTTACACAAACGGGAGCAAGCTGGAGTAGGTATACATCAGTATTCTCCTAAAACTTTAGGCCTTGGTTAGGAGTCTGAAATTCAGTGCAATGTTATTTAAAAAAAAAAAAAGCTTTATCGGATATATAAATGGATCATCTACAAAACATTTATGCAAAGAAAAATCTAGTGTATAATGTCCCTTTAAAGGGACATAAAACAAGTTGGGATAGAGACAAAATAATATAATATGTACTTAAATTACTTTACCGGCAAATTTATACTGCAGTGCCTCGCCATCAACCCTTTCTTTTTAGTTTCTGAATTGTAAAGCTCTAACTCCCCCCACACAATTTATTTTATGGCTGTTGGTAAAATGCAAAAGTGAATAGGGATTATCTGCTGGAGCATGCCTAGAAGCTGTGAACTCAGTTGAAATACAATGCCTGTGTCTAAACACTAATAAGAGGGGTGGAGTTAGCTGCTACCGGCAGTTTAGCTTATTTTTGAAAATTATTTTAAAAACAGAATTTATGCTTACCTGATAAATTACTTTCTCCAACGGTGTGTCCGGTCCACGGCGTCATCCTTACTTGTGGGATATTCTCTTCCCCAACAGGAAATGGCAAAGAGTCCCAGCAAAGCTGGCCATATAGTCCCTCCTAGGCTCCGCCCACCCCAGTCATTCGACCGACGGACAGGAGGAAATATATATAGGAGAAACCATATGGTACCGTGGTGACTGTAGTTAGAGAAAATAATTCATCAGACCTGATTAAAAAACCAGGGCGGGCCGTGGACCGGACACACCGTTGGAGAAAGTAATTTATCAGGTAAGCATAAATTCTGTTTTCTCCAACATTGGTGTGTCCGGTCCACGGCGTCATCCTTACTTGTGGGAACCAATACCAAAGCTTTAGGACACGGATGAAGGGAGGGAGCAAATCAGGTTACCTAAACGGAAGGCACCACAGCTTGCAAAACCTTTCTCCCAAAAATAGCCTCCGAAGAAGCAAAAGTATCAAATTTGTAAAATTTGGCAAAAGTGTGCAGTGAAGACCAAGTCGCTGCCTTACATATCTGGTCAACAGAAGCCTCGTTCTTGTGGAAGCCACAGCCCTAGTGGAGTGAGCTGTGATTCTTTCAGGAGGTTGCCGTCCGGCAGTCTCATAAGCCAATCAGATAATACTTTTAAGCCAAAAGGAAAGAGAGGTAGAAGTCGCTTTTTGACCTCTCCTTTTACCAGAATAAACAACAAACAAGGAAGATGTTTGTCTGAAATCTTTAGTAGCCTCTAAATAGAACTTTAGAGCACGGACAACGTCCAAATTGTGTAACAAACGTTCCTTCTTTGAAACTGGATTCGGACATAAAGAAGGTACAACTATCTCCTGGTTAATATTTTTGTTAGAAACAACTTTAGGAAGAAAACCAGGCTTAGTACGCAAAACCACCTTATCTGCATGGAACACCAGATAGGGCGGAGAACACTGCAGAGCAGACAACTCTGAAACTCTTCTAGCAGAAGAAATTGCAACTAAAAACAAAACTTTCCAAGATAGTAACTTAATATCTATGGAATGTAAAGGTTCAAACGGAACCCCTTGAAGAACTGAAAGAACTAGATTTAGACTCCAGGGAGGAGTCAAAGGTCTGTAAACAGGCTTGATCCTAACCAGAGCCTGAACAAAAGCTTGAACATCTGACACAGCTGCCAGTCTTTTGTGTAGTAAGACAGATAAAGCAGAGATCTGTCCCTTTAGAGAACTTGCAGATAATCCTTTCTCCAAACCTTCTTGTAGAAAGGAGAGAATCTTAGGAATTTTTATCTTATTCCATGGGAATCCTTTGGATTCACACCAACAGATATATTTTTTCCATATTTTATGGTAAATTTTTCTAGTTACAGGTTTTCTGGCCTGAACCAGAGTATCTATAACAGAATCTGAAAACCCACGCTTTGATAGAATCAAGCGTTCAATCTCCAAGCCGTCAGTTGGAGGGAGACCAGATTTGGATGTTCGAATGGACCCTGAACAAGAAGGTCCTGTCTCAAAGGTAGCTTCCATGGTGGAGCCGATGACATATTCACCAGGTCTGCATACCAAGTCCTGCGTGGCCACGCAGGAGCTATCAAGATCACCGAGGCCCTCTCCTGATTGATCCTGGCTACCAGCCTGGGAATGAGAGGAAACGGTGGGAATACATAAGCTAGGTTGAAGGTCCAAGGTGCTACTAGTGCATCTACTAGAGTCGCCTTGGGATCCCTGGATCTGGACCCGTAGCGAGGAACCTTGAAGTTCTGACGAGACGCCATCAGATCCATGTCTGGAATGCCCCATAATTGAGTTATTTGGGCAAAGATTTCCGGATGGAGTTCCCACTCCCCCGGATGGAATGTCTGACGACTCAGAAAATCCGCTTCCCAATTTTCCACTCCTGGGATGTGGATCACAGACAAGTGGCAGGAGTGATCCTCCGCCCATTGAATTATTTTGGTCACTTCTTTCATCGCCAGGGAACTCTTTGTTCCCCCCTGATGATTGATATATGCAACGGTCGTCATGTTGTCTGATTGGAACCTTATGAATTTGGCCTTTGCTAGTTGAGTCCAAGCTCTGAGAGCATTGAATATCACTCTCAGTTCCAGAATGTTTATCGGGAGAAGAGACTCTTCCCGAGACCATAGACCCTGAGCTTTCAGGGATTCCCAGACCGCGCCCCAGCCCACTAGACTGGCGTCGGTCGTGACAATGACCCACTCTGGCCTGCGGAAGCTCATTCCCTGGGACAGATGGTCCAGGGTCAGCCACCAACGGAGTGAATCTCTGGTCTTTTGATCTACTTGAATCATTGGAGACAAGTCTGTATAATCCCCATTCCACTGTTTGAGCATGCACAGTTGTAATGGTCTTAGATGAATTCGTGCAAAAGGAACTATGTCCATTGTTGCAACCATCAATCCTACTACTTCCATGCACTGCGCTATGGAAGGACGAGGAACAGAATGAAGCACTTGACAAGAGCTTAGAAGTTTTGATTCTCTGACCTCTGTCAGAAAAATCCTCATTTCTAAGGAATCTATTATTGTTCCCAAGAAGGGAACTCTTGTTGACGGGACAGAGAACTTTTTTCTTTGTTCACCTTCCATCCGTGAGATCTGAGAAAGGCTAGAACGATGTCCGTATGAGCCTTTGCTTTTGACAGGGACGACGCTTGTATTAGAATGTCGTCCAAGTAAGGTACTACTGCAATGCCCCTTGGTCTTAGAACCGCTAGAAGGGACCCTAGCACCTTTGTGAAAATCCTTGGAGCAGTGGCTAATCCAAATGGGAGGGCCACAAACTGGTAATGCTTGTCCAGAAAAGCGAACCTTAGGAACTGATGATGTTCTTTGTGGATAGGAATATGTAGGTATGCATCCTTTAGATCCACGGTAGTCATAAATTGACTTTCCTGGATGGTGGGTAGAATCGTTCGAATAGTTTCCATTTTGAACGATGGTACCCTGAGAAACTTATTTAGGATCTTCAAATCCAAAATTGGTCTGAACGTTCCCTCTTTTTTGGGAACTACGAACAGATTGGAATAAAATCCCATTCCTTGTTCCTTTATTGGAACTGGGTGTATCACTCCCATCTTTAACAGGTCTTCTACACAATGTAAGAATGCCTGTCTCTTTATTTGGTTTGAGGATAAGTGAGACTTGTGGAACCTTCCCCTTGGGGGTAGTTCCTTGAATTCCAGGAGATAACCTTGAGAAACTATTTCTAGCGCCCAAGGATCCTGAACATCTCTTGCCCAAGCCTGAGCAAAGAGAGAGAGTCTGCCCCCCACTAGATCCGGTCCCGGATCGGGGGCTACTCCTTCATGCTGTTTTGTTAGCAGTGGCAGGCTTCTTGGCCTGCTTACCCTTGTTCCAGCCTTGCATTGGTTTCCAGGCTGGTTTGGGTTGTGAGGCATTACCCTCTTGCTTAGAGGATGCAGAATTAGAGGCTGGTCCATTTCTGCGAAAGGGACGAAAATTAGGCTTATTTTTAGCCTTAAAAGACCTATCCTGTGGAAGGGCGTGGCCCTTTCCCCCAGTGATGTCTGAAATAATCTCTTTCAATTCTGGTCCAAATAAAGTTTTACCTTTGAAAGGGATGTTAAGCAATTTTGTCTTGGATGACACATCCGCTGACCAAGACTTTAGCCAAAGCGCTCTGCGCGCCACGATAGCAAACCCTGAATTTTTCGCCGCTAATCTAGCTAATTGCAAAGCGGCATCTAAAATAAAAGAGTTAGCCAATTTAAGTGCGTGAACTCTGTCCATAACCTCCTCATATGGAGTTTCTCTACTGAGCGACTTTTCTAGTTCCTCGAACCAGAACCACGCTGCCGTAGTGACAGGAACAATGCATGAAATTGGTTGCAGAAGGTAGCCTTGCTGTACAAAAATCTTTTTAAGCAAACCTTACAATTTTTTATCCATAGGATCTTTGAAAGCACAACTATCTTCGATAGGAATAGTAGTGCGTTTGTTTAGAGTAGAAACTGCCCCCTCGACCTTGGGGACTGTCTGCCATAAGTCCTTTCTGGGGTCGACCATAGGAAATAATTTCTTAAATATAGGGGGGGGAACAAAAGGTATGCCGGGCTTTTCCCACTCCTTATTTACTATGTCCGCCACCCGCTTGGGTATAGGAAAAGCGTCGGGGGGCACCGGAACCTCTAGGAACCTGTCCATCTTGCATAATTTCTCTGGAATGACCAAGTTGTCACAATCATCCAGAGTAGATAACACCTCCTTAAGCAGTGCGCGGAGATGTTCTAATTTAAATTTAAATGTCACAACATCAGGTTCAGCTTGATGAGAAATTTTTCCTGAATCTGAGATTTCTCCATCAGACAAAACCTCCCTCATGGCCCCTTCAGATTGGTGTGAGGGTATGACAGAACAATTATCATCAGCGCCCTCTTGCTCTTCAGTGTTTAAAACAGAGCAATCACGCTTTCTATGATAAGTAGGCATTTTGGATAAAAGATTTGCTATGGAGTTATCCATTACAGCCGTTAATTGTTGCATGGTAATAAGTATTGGCGCACTAGATGTACTAGGGGCCTCCTGCATGGGCAAAACTGGTGTAGACACAGTAGGAGATGATGTAGTATCATGTTTACTCCCCTCATTTGAGGAATCATCTTGGGCAATATCATTATCTGTGGCAGTACTGTCCTTACTTTGTTTGGACACTATGGCACAATTATCACATAAATTTAAATGGGGAGACACATTGGCTTTCATACATATAGAACATAGCTTATCTGAAGGTACAGACATGTTAAACAGGCTTAAACTTGTCAACAAAGCACAAAAAACGTTTTAAAATAAAACCGTTACTGTCTCTTTAAATTTCAAACAGAAAACACTTTATTACTGAATATGTGAAAAAGTATGAAGGAATCGTTAAATTTCACCACAGCGTCTTAAAGCCTTAAAAGTATTGCACGCCAAATTTCAGAGATTTAACCCTTAAAATAACGGAACCGGAGCCGTTTTTAAATTTAACCCCTATACAGTCCCAGCTATAGTCTTTGTTGAGACCCAACCAAGCCCAGAGGGGAATACGATACCAAATGACGCCTTCTAGAAGCTTTTTCAGTGATTTTTAGCTCCTCACACATGCATCTGCATGCCCTGCTCTCAAAAAACAACTGCGCATTAATGGCGCGAAAATGAGGCTCAGTCTATAACTAGAAAGGCCCCCTGACTGAAAAAGGTGTCTAACACAGTGCCTGCCGTTTTATAAGCGTTCTTCAAGATTATAAATGCCAATTGTTAGCCTAAATCTGAATAATATGCCCAAATAAAGCAATCGATTTAGCCCATAAAAATGTCTACCAGTTTTTTAGCCCATATTAAGCCCTTTATTCTGTTTGTTTGACTAAGAAAATGGCTTACCGGTCCCCATGAAGGGAAATGACAGCCTTCCAGCATTACACAGTCTTGTTAGAAATATGGCTAGTCATACCTTAAGCAGAAAAGTCTGCTAACTGTTTCCCCCAACTGAAGTTACTTCATCTCAACAGTCCTATGTGGAAACAGCAATCGATTTTAGTTACTGTCTGCTAAAATCATCT